>NC_081564.1:62974605-63274605 GCF_022355385.1 Mustela nigripes
GGGGGAAAAAGTTGGGAAGCAGGGAAGAAGGAAGAGAGAGAGGGAGGAAAATAAGCAGGCAAGCACACCACCTAGGTTATATGTGAAGGAGATTTATTGACTAATTTTAGGGCATGTGCCATAGGGCAGGGATCTGTAGGAGCATTCTCTGAGAATAGAACAACTGGTAGGTGCCATTTATCTTCTCCTCCTTTGCCTGGCTGGCTGAACACTTGGGGGGAGCCAGTTATGATACTATCTATCTTGCCAGCACTGCTTGCCCTGCTCTAGCATTCCCCTACACACCCACATGCCCAATGTGACTACTTCAAGGGGTTCCCCTCCAAACCAGCTCCCCTCCCTGCCACACCAAGAGGGCTGACTTGGTCAGGACTATCATCCTCCCCAGAGCAACTACCATCCCACTAAACCTGTGAGTGACCCTTCAGAGCAACTCCTGACCTAGGAAGGTGTGGGCAGTCCTGCCCATCAACATGCACATAGCTGTGATGCTGAACCTCTCAGCCAGCTGTGCTAAGAACTAAACCCACATACCATCAAGTCATCAGCAGCAATAGCCAGGTTGCTCAGCCAGCCATGTCAGGGGCCAGCCCTGCTTACCAGTGCATCCACAGCAATCATGGCTGGTTATGGCAGCCAACTGGTTTGGGGGACAGGACTGACCATTAGTGTGCCCATAAGGGCTATCATGAGGCCATTCAGACAGATATGATAAAAGCCATCCTTGCCCCAGTATTATTGCACTAGCCATGGATGGTTATTGCTCACAGCCAGGTTGAGGACCACCCCATTCACTAATGTACCTGCAATAGTCACAACCTAGTCACAATAGGATGGTGCATATAGCCCACATATGAAACATCCCTGGAAGTCCTGGTTCTGATGACTAGAGGAAATTACGCTAGGCCCCACAGGATGTCTTCTCTATTTGGCCACTACTTTCATGGCCAGGAGATATAGTGGACCTACATAATACATAGAAACAAACCAGAAAGTAAGGTAAAATGATGATATAAAACAGATATTTCCAAATGAAAGAATAAGACAAAATCTGAGAAAAAGAACTAAATGAAACAGAGATAAGCTATCTACCTGATAAAGAGTTCAAAGTAATGGTCATAGAAATGCTCACCAGACCTGAGGAACAGTGGATGAACAAAGTGAGAATGTGAACAAAGAATATATGTATATTTATATATGATACATATATACATATATATAATATATGAAACCAATTAGAGGTGAAGAATACAATAATTGAAATAAAAAATACTTTAGAGGGAATCAACATCTGATTAGATGATACAGAAGAACAGATCAATGATCTGGAAGACAGGGTAGTAGAAAGCACTCAAGATGGACAGCAAAAAAAAAAGAAACAGAATTTTAAAAATGAGGATAGGGACCTCTGAGACAATGTCAGGTATACTCTGCTTACATAATAGAGGTTCCAGAAGGAGAAGAGAAAAAGGGATAAAAACTTATCTGAAGAAATAATATTTAAAAACTTCTAGGGGCGCCTGGGCTCAGTGGATTAAGCCTCTGCCTTCAGCTCAGGTCATGATCCCAGGGTCCTGGGGTCGAGTCCCACATCGGGCTCCTTGCTCGGCAGGGAGCCTGCTTCTCCCTCTGCCTCTGCCTGCCTCTCTGTCTGCCTGTGCTCGCTCTCTCTCCCTCTCTTTCTCTGACAAATAAAATAAAATCTTTAAAAAAAAAAAAAAAAAACTTCTATACCATGGGGTGCTAATAAAAGACTCACTTTAGACCCAAAGACATACAGATATGAACAGACAAGTTTCTAGAAACAAAGGTGAATCATTAATCAAAAAACAATGACCACACAAAAGTTCAGGACTAGATGGCTTCATGTGAGAAACTTACCAAACATAAAAAGTAGAGTTAATACCTACTCTCCCCAAACTGTTCGAAAAAAAATAGAAGAGGAATGAATGCTTCCAAACTAATTAGAAGAGGCCAGCACTACCTGATACCAAAATTAGACAAACACACTATCAAAAAAAGGAAAAATTACAGACCAATATTCCTGCTAAATGCAGGTGCAAAATCCTCAACAAAATGTTAGCAAACTAAATTCAATAATATCTGGGGCAACTTGGGGACTCATTGAGTTAAGCATCTGCCTTCAGTTCAGGTCATGATCCCAGAGTGGGGAGATCAAGCCTTGTGTTAGGCTCAGTGGGAAGCCTGCTTATCTCTCTCTCTTTGCCTGCCATTCCCCCAGCTTGTGCTCTTTCTCTTGCTCTCTGTCAAATAAATAAATAAAATATTTAAAATAATAAAAAATAAATTCAATGATACATTAAAGTGATAACTACAATCAGGTGGATTTATTTCAGGGATGGAAGGATAGTTCAATATTTGCAAATCAATCAATATGATATACTACATTAACAAAATGAAGAATGAAAATCACATAATAATCTCAATAGATACAGAAAAACGCTCAACAGAGTGAACATAGAAAGAACATACTTCAATATAACAAATGCTATATATGACAAACCCAAAGATAACATCATGAGGTGAAAAACTTAAAGTTTTTCATTTAAGTTCAACAACAAAACAAGGATATCCACTATCCTAGTACTAGAAGTTCTAGCCATAGCAATCAGACAAGAAAAAATAATAAAAGATTTCAAAAGTGATGAGAAAGAAGTAAAATTGTCACTATTTGTAGGTATCATGATGCTATATATAGAAAACCCTAAAGACTCCACCAAAAAAACCCCAAAACCTATTAGAATAAAGAAATAAATTCCATAAAGTTATGGGATACAATATATAAAAAGTTATTTCCATAAACTAATGACAAAGTAGCAGGAAGAGAATTTAAAAATATAATCCTATTTATAATTACACCAAAAAAAATTAAAACTTAGGTTAAAGCCTCTTCCTTCGACTCAGATCATGGTCTCAGGGTCCTGGGATCGAGCCCTGCATCAGGCTCTCTGCTCAGCAGGGAGCCTGATTCCCCCCCACCCCCCCACCTGCCTCTCTGCCTACTTGTGATCTCTCTCTGTCAAATAAATAAATAAAATCTTAAAAAAAATACCCTAGGAATAAATTTAACCAAATCAAAGACCTATACTCTGAAAATCAAGATATTGATGAAAATGTATATGCCAACAAATTGGACAACATAGAACAAATGAATAAATTCCTTACATACATATAATCTTCCAAGGATTAATAAGGAAGAAACAGAAAATTTGAAAAGAACAATTACTTGTAAAAAACTGAATCAGTAATCAAAACACACTCAACACATAGAAATTCAGGATTAGATGGCTTCACAGATTAATTCAAAAAACATTTAAAGAGTTAGCACATATACTTGTTAAACTATTCCAAAAACTAGAAGAAGGAGGAATGATACCAAATTTACTCTGAGGGGGCAACATTACCCTGATAGAAAAACTACAGACCAGTAACTCTGATTAACAGGTATGCAAAAATCCTCAATAAAACATTAGCAAACTAAATTCAATAATAATTAAAATGATCATTCACCATAATCAAGCATGATTTATTGCAGAGCTATAAAGATGGTTCAATATTTGCAAATCAATCAACATGATACACATTAACAAAATGAAGAATGAAAATCATATATCTCTTTCTCTAATCTCTGTCTTTGACTTCTCACTAAATGAAATACATATTCAACATGTACAGTCAATTATAGACATGCTTTCTATGCAACAATTTGTGCTCAAATTTGCCCATCGTGGCCAATGGAAGCCCCTGCAAGCTGGCTCCTCATTCCTCTTGACATGCTCTCACTAGATTCTGGGTGCACCTTTGCTTTCTGGTACAAGAAGATATGCCAAAGTTAACTTGTATTTTCCCCATTTTAGATCTAGAATCAGTCTTTTTCCACCAAATCCTTCATTCCTCTTAGTGAAGAACCAAGTTCTGATTGCTAGATGTATTAGTTCTTTGTTGTATTAGTTTGTTCTGAACATCACTGACCTGTACCCACTAGATACCAGTAGCACCTTTCCAGTTATGACAACCAAAAATGTCTTTAAACATTGCCAATATTTCCTGGAAGGCAAAATCACTACTAGTTGAGAAGCATGGGTTTACATGAATGAAAGCATTGTATGAATACTCTTTAGAGACTTGGTTTTTTTCCTTCAATAATGTACACTGAAGATTTACTCAGTACAGAGATAGAACTTACTATGTTTTAAGATCTTATGGTATTCTCTTATGCAGCAGCATCCAGAGCTCCTTTAAACACCCCTTAAGTCACCTCCCCATTACTGAACAGAGAAAAAATTTGTGCATTTGTCCTTTTGTGCTTGTTGAACCGTATCCTTAGGATATATTCCTTAAAATGGGATTGCCGAGTAAAAGGAAAAGAACTTGTGTAATTTTGTGGTATATTGTGAAATTCCTCACAATGATATTTGTATCATTTTCCATTCCCTCCAGCATTGTGTGAGAGTGCCTGTCTCATAACAGCTTTGTCAAAGCACTTTATTTCCTTGTGGGAGGAGAGATGGAGAAAGCCAGATAATATGGACTTAACTCATCAAATGGATGAGAAGTAGTATTTCCAAGAAGTCTTCCCAATCTCTCTTATTTAAGTGAAATAGAGAAAAAATGCTTTTTATACATTTAAGGACCTTTTTGTTTTGTTTTCTCTGAAAATGAACTCCATATGTGTATATTTTGTCTATTTTTTTCCTACTAGGTTTTTGGGTTTTGTCATCTCTATTTTTTTAGGACATTTTATATTTTAGGGAGAGTTTCTTTAATTTTGAGATACTTTCTAATTTGTTCTTTGTATTTTGACTGCTCATGGTGATTTTGTGATGTAATTTCTTATTTCTTTTTGTGTTTTTTTTTTTTTTAATTGCATCTGGGTTTGAATCATGTGAGAAAAATTTTTTACAATTGCAAATTATTATATAATGCATTCACTTTTCATATTGCACTTGCTTAGTCTTATAATTTATATTTTAGATCTATGTGGATTTTATTCAGGTATGGGTATAAGTATGTAATGAAGTTCTTATTGATAGCCTTTATTTTTAAAGCCATTTACTAAAAAGCCCATTTGTTCTGTAGTTATTTAATACGTCACCTTTATCAATACATAGTTTCCTTATATACATGATTCATTTTTCCAGTCTTCTACTCCATTTCACTAATGATAGCTAATTTGTTGTTGCTATTGTTCTAATATCACAGTGTTTTACACAGAGATTTTTAATAGTATGCTTTAATATATAGTGAGACTAATTCATCATTGCACTTCTTCAAGATGTTCCTGGCTAGTCTTATTTATTTTTCTCTATGAACTTGAGAATCAACATATCTAACACTAAAAAATTTTATCTAACATGACATTTTTAAATTTAAGTCTACTTGTGTCTCTTTTGGAAATTGTTAAATATTTCCTCACACAGATATTATACATTTCTTATTAAATATATACCTGGGTATTTTATCTTTTCAGTTCTACTATAAATGGAGTCTTAATAGCTCTTTATCAAGCTAGACTTTATTGAAATTATTAACTTTGGATTGTCAAAAGACACTGTATAGAAACTAAAAAGACAAAACATAGATTAGGAGACAATATTTGTAAAGCCCATCTGATAAAAGGCTAGTATTCAGACTAGAGAATTTTCACAACTCATTAATAAGAAATCAAACAACCTAATTAGATAAAAGAAACAGGTAAAATATTTGGACAGACACGTTAATGAAAATGTAAGATTAAGGATGAAAAACAAGAACATGAAAATGTTCAGTATCATTCATTACTTAGTAGTGAAACACAAATTAACACCACTGCATCATAACACTACACATCTGTTGGAAGGTATATAATCAAAAGAAGTCGAGGGGCCTCACCTAATTCCAAATGCACTACTCCATGATACCATGTTCCCAGAAGGAATACCAGAAATATCTGGTGAATAACACTGGCTACCACAGACAGCCTTCAAGGTCTACATGGTTACTTCTCTTAACCACCCAAACCCAATTCTAAAACATTTCCCTCTTGCTTGCTGGTCCTCATGCTTTCCTTGACCCTCCATACTTTTCACATTATTTCCAACTACTGGATTTTTATACCTGCAGTTTCCTCTGCCTTAATTTTTCTTCTCCAGTTTTCCTAGTTCCATTCTACTTGTCTGAAGACACATTGACTCTTAGCTCTTGGCTTAAATTTTCCTTTCCTTTCAGAATGCCCATCACAAGTGGAATATCATACTGATTGTGAAATCGTGTTATCAACATCACTTCATCCACTAGCCCATAAAGCTCCGAGTAAGTGGAGATTCCACACTTGATTTTACTCCATAATATCCTTAGCACCCAGCACACTTCTGGCACCCAGAGCTGTGGTACCCATTCAACATTGGGTACCCATTCAACATTGTCCAATCACAGTGTAAATAAATAAATAAACTAATTAAAATAGGTGGTTCACTGCATTTATTATGGCCTAGCAGTAACTAACACATGTGTGAATTAATTATGGAAAAAATATGACAGTCCAGAAAACTGAGGGCAGAACCTTTAAAAAATCTTTTTGCTAAAAAACAAAAACCAACAAGCAAACAAACAAAAAACCATTAGCCTCTCTCGTGGGCTTTTAGTTCAAAGACTTGATAGAATGTATAGAAATGTCACCTTTTATAACTGAAACAAAGCGATTTTAATTATTGATAAATGCTAAGACAAAGATATCTCAAGTATACTGACATCTTAAATTAAGTTATTACTTTACCTTGTGCTATCTCTAAATCCAATAGTCTCTAGAATCATGGCATATGGAATGTTAGAATTTGAAGAAACAGACTTTTAAAAAAAAATCCAACTGACTTATTTTATAGGAAAACAAGTAGGGCTAGTTTCCAGTTTGAAGATGACACTAAGCATATTTCTTCTGATTTCTAGTCTAATGATGCTGTTTTTCTTCCCTCTTCATTTTAACTTACAGAACCCACTTTTTTCCTCCTGAAGTCCATTTCTAATTGTCTTTTTTCAAAGAATATTGCTTCTTAGCCAAAACTGGTCTCATGACAGCTTACACCTTAACATCAGGCAAATAATACACAAAATAATTTCTCTTTCATAATGCTCATTTTTTCCTTAAATAAAGTGGTAATTATTTAATGTATGACTTCTGTCTTTTTAAACTCTGGAAAATTATTAATTAACTAGATCAATTTCCTTACCTTTGCTTCAGAATTATGGTTCCCAAATGCGGCAAAACTTTCAGGTCACAGATTCCCAGATATATTGCCTCCAGTATTCTGAATTCTGAATACGGTAGATTTTGGATAGCCTCTGGGAAATCACAATAAAAAATAACAAATATTTTTTAAAAGTTCTAAGTAATCCAAAAGCACAGCTAGGCTAGGAAGCCACTGTTTTAGAGGATTATCAAATTTTGATAAACTCTAAAGCTAATCTTATGAAACATATCTAGCCTAATCTAAAAAAAAAAAATCATGATGGATATAGAGTAATAGAATAAATGTACTATCTAAGCCTTTAAGGCTTTCTATTGGAGCACCCAATTATTTGCACATGCAAAATTTAGTACAAGGTGGATTGGTTGAACCAATAAAATAATCTAGAATGTGAAATGTCTAAGTCCTATATTATTCAGATTTAGAAAGCACCCCTTCTGACATTTCTTTCTGCTGCTTCACAAATGCCATCATCTTTATGACTGTAGCCTTTTTACTTTTCCTTACTGCTATTGCCTTCCTGCAGACTTTATAGCAGCTTTGACAGTCCCCCTCTTGATTCATTTAATTCCCCCCTCCTTCTCTCTGCTGTCTTTTTCCTCCATCTATTTTAGGTTACAGGGGAGAGACAAGAAAATCACAGCCTAAAGGCTTTCAGAATTTAACGTTTTCACTCTATGGAATATATGAATCACCCACTTGCACATTCTGAGGTTTAGTTATTTGTTTCTTTTTCCAAAAGAAATTGTTTTTACAGATTGCAAAAACATTAATTTAGATATTGACTCTTTTTTGTGACACACTCCTCATCTGAAATTTCCCTTGCTCTCTGGTCAAACTCAAATATATTCACAATATATGGCCAGCAAAGTAAACCAAAACAAGACTAATATGATACAAAGTCTTCAGTAGATAGCATCTTTAAACTACCACAGTTAAATGAATTCGGTCTTAGTGCATGGCTTCAGTACAAGCCACTCACTAGCAGAAGTTCAAGACCCCATTCCAGGCTCAGCTCTGGAAAGGAGAAATGACAGTATAGTTGAAGGCCAAGGATATTTTTCCACCAAGGTGCCAGCCAGGCCCTGAAGCTTATGACAGCATGAAGGGTATAAACACTTACATTATTAGGTACTGTGCCCTCTATGGAATCTGCCATTTGGTCATTTTTTGGAAATCCGTTTCTCAGGAATATATTGGAGGTTGACCCAAAACTGGCCTGAAATACTTCTCAAAACCGAGGGCCCCTGGTATTTGCAATATCTAACCAGACTAGGAAGAGGACCAAGGTAGAAAGGCCAGGCAGTGGATGATAAAACCAGCTGCTGACACTGGGGAAGAAATACTTATATGCCTTGCTGAGCATTCCACCGGAGTTTGCTTACTGGTTTTTTTTTTTCCCTTATCAGACATTAAATCATAAAATTTCATAAAAGGGAATCAGGATGGTCGCACTTTGTCCTTGTTACTGAGTCCCCAGACACAGTGCAACCCAGCCCATGTTGTCTGGGAGCAACATCACATAGTAATAAGCTATGAATTTGTTCCATTTTCCTTCAACATTATCTCTCTTAAACCTGCCTGTGATCATGCCAGGTGGCTAGACAAGGCTGAGTGCTTGGATTTGGGACCCTTAGTTCATGACTTTCTTACTGTCTCTTCCCTCTTTGCAAAGGCAACCCAGAGTAATCTGTACCAAAGAAAGAACAGTGGATACCAACTGGCAGCTTCTATCATAAATCTTATAAGAAAGACCAAAATTCAGAGTTGGAGGTGAGCAGAATCAACAACTGAAACAAAAAATAAAATAGAAAAAAAAATTAACAGTTCTGAAATAACAAGCCAAATATACAGAGAACATCAAAAAGGAATCCAAGAATTGGGATGTTCATCACACACACACACACACACACACACACACACACACACACACATTATATGTACTCAGTCATGTCAGAGCCAAGGAGAATTTCTAATCAATTCCATGAAGGCCTTCAGTTTTAGAATACCTACCTTCAGAATTCTCCAGATGGTTCAAAACTCTAGATCAGAATAGTCTAGTTTTAAAGGAATCATGTTCAGTCTATTTCAATTTGTCTATGCTGTATATAGATGTTATAAAACCTAGACAAAGTAAATGTCTAGATAAATGATTAATCTTTTGAGAAAGATAACAATGTAGCAGTCTGGAAAACATCCCAGAGATATGTTTATAGGAAGGGTCACATAGCTCAGTGGAATTTGAAGCTCAATGTCCATCCTTCAATAATTAAGCTAGATTTAAAGTAGATGTGGAACTAACATATAGGCTCTAAATCTGAGGTCATGGGCTTCTTTTCACTGGTTTACCCCATTATTACTACTACTGCTGCTACTACTACTTTGAATTTCACTGAAATAGGCTTGATGCCATCAGTGGGGAGCCATTGTCCTGACTAAAATTCACTGGGGATAAAAATATGTTTATAAAAAAATTATTAAAAAAAAATAATGATAAAATTCACTGCCGCTTCAGATATAAGCTTCTAGGATGCACCCAAGCTCCACTTTATGTACACTGACATGGTGCATCTCCACATTTGTCATCCCCCTGGCTTTCAAGAAAACTGGATTTGATTCTTTGCTCTTACAAAAGTGAAGACTCTTCTCCAAGAACCAGAGTGTGGACTCATCATGAGTTTAAATCAGTCTGACTATAAGCCTCTCAATAATGTTTTCTGCATAGACAGATATCACAACTGCAAATAAGAGCAGCATTCAAAAACTGTTGAAACTTGGGGCACCTTGGTGGCTCAGTGGGTTAAAGCCTCTGCCTTTGGCTCAGGTCATGATCCCAGGGTCCTGGGATCGAGGCCCTCATCAGGCTCTCTGCTCCAAGGAGAGCCTGCTTCCTCCTCTTTCTCTGCCTCCCTCTCTGCCTGCTTGTGATCTCTGTCTCAAGTAAATAAATAAAATCTTTAAAAAAAAAAAAAAAACCCAAAACTGCTGAAACCTAATAGGGAATCAGGATTGAGGAGGGCATGTGGGGTAGGAACATCCTTTAGAATCTTGCCAGTCAGCACCAGACACTGATTCTCTTTCTTAAGTATTGGTTTCCCACCCCCCAAAATTCTCTTTCATATAATGTCATTTAAGTAAGCAAGTATAGTCTTCTCATTCAGAATGGTTGTATTACCCACCATCCTGGTTGCCAGGAGTAACAATGCACTTTTAAAGATTTTATTTATTTATTTGACAGAGAACACAAGTAGACAGAGGCAGGCAGATAGAGAAGAAGGGAAGCAGGCCCCCTGCTGAGCAGAGAGCCCGATATGGGACTCGATCCCAGGACCCTGAGATCATGACCCGAGCCGAAGGCAGCAGCTTAACCCACTGAGCCACCCAGGCGCCCCCAATGCACTTTTAAATGACACTCCAAGGGTGTCTGGGTGGCTCAGTTGGTTAAAGGTCTGACTCTTGATTTTGTCTCAGGTCATGATCTCAGGGTCATGGGATTGAGCCCCATATCAGCCTCTGCACTGGGCATAGAGCCTCTCTCTCTCAATCTCTCCCTATGCTTCTCCCCTCCGTGGAGGTACACTGTCTCTCTCTCTCTCTCTCTATAAATAAATAAATAAAATGATGCTCTAGGAACCTGAGTCAAGGCTTCAGATGTGTTTTTGACCAACACAAAGTTGAGAAAAATCATACCTCCTTTGTTATGAATTACAGTTCTAAGTCTACAATGAATTGATTGGATATAAGACAAAGAGTGGAATGAGAACAGGCAAATGAAATGACAAGGAGGATGTAGATAGTCCAAGTTTAGCCTTAAGCCTTCCATCTATATCGTAGAGATCCCAAGGTGGGTACATATGCTGTATGATTTGATCCTCATACCAAGCCATTGTAGTAGACAAGGCAGTATAGACGAGACATAATACACATTTGATTTTCTTGTAGAACAAAGTATTTACATAAAACAATCGCTTAAAGTCAAAGCTACCCATTTTGAAACTCTCTTTCTGGGGCCTACATCATTGGCATAAGTGTATTTTCCTCAAAGACGTACTTGTCATACATCTGACCTCTCATTCCAGTGTTAACCAATACGCTTTGATTTTGGAATCAACAACACAGGATATGCTTTTCTACTTGAACGTCTTTAAAAACAAAATTTATAATGCATTAGGGCTACATAACTGTCATTCTTCTTTTTCCTCTCAAAATTGCACTATTCCCTTTAATTTGGAACACAATTCACTGAACTGTAAGGTCTTTCATGTTTTTAGCATAATAGGATCATTTTACAGTCTTTTTCTTTTTTCTCTTTCCCTTGAATTATTAGCTAGTTTACACGGATATGTGTGCTTATGCATACACACCCACACATGTGTACATGTGTGTGAAGAAGGAAAGATACATTTCTTACTTCCATATTCAGAATTCTGGCTTTGAGATTAAGAGCCCCTAAGCAAGTGTTGAGATTAAGGGACTTGGAGGCTGTGTTTATTTGGACACATACACATCATGACCTAATTACTGTGGGCACCACCAGGTGTGTTCCCAGGTTCACTTCTCCACTGTTCTGGTTCCCTTCTAGCTCCCCAATGTGCCAGATGTTTCTTAAATTGCACTCTCATTCAGCAGATTTGAAATCAGTGGGCTTGGTGGTAAAAGGGAGGGGGTTGTTTTTTCCTTAATTTTGTTTCTTTCCTTTGAAGCCTCCTGCCACAGCTGTGAACTAACAAAAACGATCTCAGCCCCTCCCCCAGTGGCAAATTTCAGTTTGGGGTTCTAAAGTTTCATTAGCCCAAGCAGTCTCTCCTGGAAACTATTTCATTCCTCATAACCCCAGGCAGAAGCTAACACTCTCAAAAAAAGGGAAAAAAGAGAGAATCTGATTGTGGTTTTATAAGTGTCTCTTTGATGCCCCATTGCAGGTGCGTATACGAGCTGCTGAGCTTCAAGAGAAGCTCTATGGCTCAAATCCTGTCTGTGGTTTTGCGTAAGCTGCCCCTTCCTCTTTTGGAGAATTTGTGAAGTTTAAAGGTTAGTACTGGGAAAACTCACTGATCCAAAGAAACCTTCAGAATGAGAAAAATCGCACTGATTATTTTGTTGAAATATTCTTTGTTGTCTAATTCAGTGGAGAAAGTGTGTAATATAGTGGGAACTGCCTTTCAGGAAAAATGAATTTGATTCTAAGCTCTTCCACTGACCAGCTAGATGACATTAGGCAAATTACTTTACATCTCAGCATTACTGAGTTTCTTAATCTTTTTTTTTTTTTTTTAAGAACAAATAAAATGGTTGATGGGGGCACCTGGGTGGCTCAGTGGGTTAAAGCCTCTGCCTTGGGCTCAGGTCATGATCCCAGGGTCCTGGGATTGACGGCCTCATCAGGCTCTCTCTCTGCTCCTTGGAGAGCTTGCTTCCTCCTCTCTCTCTGCCTGCCTCTCTGCCTGGTTGTGATCTCTGTCTGTCAAATAAATAAATAAATAGATCTTTTATTTAAAAAAGGAAGAAAGAAAAGAAAAAAAAATGGTTGAATTGACTGCCAATCTCTATGCTTTGGTCCAAGTATACCACCCTATGTTTATAAATCACTTATTGATCTAACTAAGTACCTGTTGCCTGCTCTGTTGTCCCAGACTTTATGCTGGATTCTAGGCTTAAAAAGACATATAAAATACAGTGTCCACCCTCAAAGCATTCTAGCATAATGGGAAGTCCGTACAAGTCATTAAACAGGTACAATATATGTTGGTGAGTGCTATAATCAAGATTCCTGGCAAGGCATGGTAGCAAAAAAAGAATTCCTAATTCAGACTGTGGGGAGAAAGTAAATAGTGAGCACTGGATTTTATTTACTTTTCCATGTCTCATTTGTCTAAGAAAGGATAACTAATAATCATGTCATATACATAACATATAATTTATTATGATAATATGTAATTATAATTGTTATACTGTTATTGAGAACTTACTCTGTGCTGGTTCTAGGCAATGTACTAGCATTTGTAACTTAAAATAAGTTTATGAGGTGAGTACTTGTGTTCGGTATTTAAGTAAGGCTATTGAAACACACCAACCCCAAATTTACATAATATAATATAATAAATGGGTATACCTCAGTTAAGGTGAAAGGCTCTTTATTATAGTTTTCTGCCAACTGAGGACTTAAGATTTAAGCTCCTTCTATCTTGTGGAGCTACCATATAAGCATATGGCCTCCAAATTCTTGCAGGGAAGACAGAGAAAACCACGTTCCAGCTCTCAAAATTTTCTTAAGTCCCACTTTTCACTTCACAAATACTGAATTACTCATAGCTCTTTGAATAGGCATACTATTCCATTAATCTTCTTCTTTGCACATGTTCTACTTTTAATCTGAATATGATTTTCCCATAATTCCTCCTAGAAAATTTCTAATTCTACTTCTATAGGTAATAGCTTTACAAAGATTATTTTTTAAACATTGTATAAATTTGCAATGACTATAAAGAGCTTTTCTTTCTTGTGTGATGCTAAATGCTAAAAAGCCAGGCTTACAGTCAGGCAAAAAAAAAAAAAAAAAAACATTATTGGGGTGTCTGGGTGGCTCAGTGGGTTAAACCTCTGCCTTCGACTCAGGTCATGATCTCAGGGTCCTGGGACCGAGCCCCCCAGTCAGGCTCTCTGCTCAGCAGGGAGCCTCTTTCCCCCTCTCTCTCTGCCTGTCTCTCTGCCTACTTGTGATTTCTCTCTGTCAAATAAATAAATGTCATTAAAAATTTTTCTATTCAAATGTGCATTGTTCTGAGTCCACTGAATACATCAAAAATAAAACTCATTTTTTCTCTATACCTTTCTTCTATGACTCATTATCTATGGATGGCACGATTTTTCTTTTTCCTTGTACATAGGCCTGATTCCTTCTACCTTGAAATTGACTTCTTAATGGTCTTGACAGTGCTCTTCCTGTAACACAGCTCATGCAGATTACCTCCCTCCTTTCCCACTGGTGTGGCCACCAGTGTCATTCCAGTCTCATCACCTCCCTATTCTGGCCACTGCAGTGGTTTCACAATCTCTAGCCACTTCCTTCTTCAATATATTCCACCTCTGCTTCCAGACAGGTATTTCTTACTTTTTACCTCCATGACATCCTACATAGTGACTTATAGAGAAATGATACTTAATAAATGACTTTTTTATTGACAATTATAATGACAGAGATTTGTTAATGAATGCAAATGACTATCCACTTCTACTTATAAAACCTCCATATTGTAGGGGAATCCATGAAGATGATCAACACAGATGAACTGGCAATATTTTTAGAAATCCAAAGATCTTGGAGGTAACAATGAGAAGATAATTACATATAAGTTGTGTGTATTGTGTGCATGTAGTTATATGGGTATGTATGTGCATGCACACACACACACACACATGGAGATTAACTAAATCCTTCCTATTATAATAAAACTACTCTGTACCAGAACATTTCTCCCAACAATGCAAATTTCTCAGGGAGATTTACTTCAAAGCATGCCTAAAGCTATATCTTAGAAGGTTAATGTAAAGGAACTATATGTAATAAAAAAGGACTCTTATCAGAAAAAGCAAAAGAAAGGGATCTTTTTGTCTCTTTAAACTATATATGTATTTTACCAGTGACTCCTCAATCAATAAACATAAGTCTAGAAGTACATGGGGGTATTTTAGGGCATATAAAGAATATATTATACCAATTAAATTATATATATCCTGCTTTTAAAATTTGATATTCACACTTGAGGTGAAAAGAACTTCCCAATCATGATGTAAAAATGAGAAAATATAAAAGAATATACTGAGAAATTAAGTCAAATAAAAATGTAAAAGTTCTCAGAAGAAAGAGACAAACTAAGAAACAGAATCTTAACTATAGAGAATAAACTGATAATTACCGGGGCGGGGGGCAGATGGGAGGATGGGTGAAATAGGTGATGGTGTGATGCTCATCGTGATAAATACTGAGTAATGTATAAAACTGCTGAATCACTATATTGTACACCTGAAACATAACACTGTATTGTTAACTATATAAGAATTAAAAAAATTTTAAATGTAAAACTTCTGTAGGTAAAAAAAGGCAGAGTATAAGTAAATGACAAATATCAAAATGGAAAATAATATTAGCAATATGAATAAAAACAGCTAGTATCATTAATATACAAACAGTTATCAAATCAATAAGAAGTCTTCAGGAGAAAAATGAACAAAAGATATAAATAGGCAATTCACGGAACAGTAATTATAAATGACTTGTAAATGCATGAAAGAAGTGTTTAATTTCACTAGTAATAAAAGTATTAAAACAAGATATAATTTTTTACCTGTCAATTGGTAAAGTTCAAAGAAGATAGTGTTCAGCTTTGCCAAGGGTTTGAGTAAACAGGCTTTCTCATATACAGCTACTGAGAGATAGAATTAGTTCCACTTTTCTGGAGGGTAGTATTACCTTAAAAATATGAAGAATGTACATAATATTGGTCTGTTAGCTTTACTTATGAAAACATATTCTAAAGACATAATTAGACACATTTAAGAAGACATACATAGCCAAACTATGGAAAGAACCTAATGTCCATCAACAGATGAATGGATAAAGAAGATGTGGTATATATACACAATGGAATACTATGCAGCCATCAAAAGAAATGAAATCTCGCCATTTGCGATGATGTGGATGGAACTAGAGCGTATCATGCTTAGCAAAATAAGTCAAGCGGAGAAAGACAACTATCATATGATCTCCCTGATATGAGGAAGTGGAGATGCAACATGGGGGGTTAAGGAGATAGGAGAAGAATAAATGAAAGAAGATGGGATTGGGAGGGAGACAAACCATAAATTACTCTTAATCTCAAAAAACAAACTGAGGGTTGCTGTGGGGAGGGGAGTGGGGTTATGGACATTGGGGAGGGTATGTGCTATGGTGAGTACTGTGAAGTGTGTAAACTTGGCGATTCACAGACATGTTCCCCTGGGGATAAAAATACATGTTTATAAAAAAAAATAATAAAATAATAAAATAAAATAATAAAAAAATAAAAAATTTTAAAAAAGAAAATCATATATATATATTAAAAAATAAAATTAAATTAAAAATTTTTTAAAAAGAAGACATATATATAGGGATATTCATCATGCCATTAGTAATAGTGAAAGAATTGAGGATAACCTTATTGTGTAACAATAAGAATTAGTATATGACACAACTACTAAAATGACTTGGATCTGTATCTTTTAAAATGGAAAGATGCTCAAGATGTACTGATGAAGTGGAATTGCAGACTGGAAAATAATATGTAGAATATGAATTCTTGAGGAGATTTATGTATAAATAAAATTATGGAAAGATTAATATAAAAGTGAATTTAAGTCTGACTGATTCATAGAAATAATTGTTTTCTTTTTATCAGTATTTTGATTTTTGGCACACATGTGGATACATCTGTAAAATATACATAATTTATGCTTTAGGTTCAGCATAATATAGCCTTAAATTTAGAAATAATCATTAAAATAATCTAATCTAGTTCATCCTGGAGACCTGCACTAGAATCCCCTGTACAAAACATCCCAGATGAATGATAACTGCACTCCTCTTGAGTATTGAAGATGAAGGGGAAGCCACTATTCTATGTTCTATTTTGGGATCTTCAACTATTAGTTTTATTTTTTTTTCTTCTGTCAAACTGAAATCTTTTCCCAATACGATCTACTTATTAGCCTAGTTCCTAGTGCTCTGGGAAAGTAGAGGAGAAACCTATTTCTTTCTCTTCATGTCAACCCACCAACTCTTTGAAAGAAATGATTATGTTTCCTCCTGGCTGTGTCTTCACAAAGATATCAAACCCCATGACTTAACTGGGGTTAAGTCTTTCAGCCCCTCTCTTACCTGAGACACACCACATTCCTCCACTCTGAGGCTGAATACACACCATTAGGACTTGGGGATCAGAACAGAGAAATTGGTAAATGATAAAGGATTTCAGAAAAGGAGACTCTCTGTTGTTGGAATGATAAGCTCGGATTTCATGGGAAAGATAAGACTTGCTGGAGATCATGTAGAATCTTTGATGACCTTAGAAGGAAAGAAAGGGCACTCTGGACCCCATGACATTAGAGAACGCTTCCTTTTATTGGTCCAAATTTCAATTCTAGGCAGGAATTAAAATTTGCCTTTCATCTATTCATCTTATA
Organism: Mustela nigripes; assembly: GCF_022355385.1. Lineage (NCBI taxonomy): Eukaryota > Metazoa > Chordata > Mammalia > Carnivora > Mustelidae > Mustela > Mustela nigripes. Next base: position 62,992,068 of record NC_081564.1, read on the forward strand.
TTCTTTGTTACTCTTTTCCTACTTCCTACTTCTTTGCTATTTGGAGTAATGCCTAAATAAATAAATAAATAACCAAAATGATGTGTGCCTTCTCACATTCCTTTACTGCTGTTATTTGAAGTGTTAATCATCTTTCTTTTTAATGTTTCTTGTTACTATTCCACAAGGTACTTCCTATGTATAAGTTTCAAATCTCAGTTACGCTGTAAGTCAGGGAGGTATCTTTCATTTTTTCATCAGCTCTCCCCATGCCCAGTCCCACATGAGAATGTGTACTATGCCTAAAAGAATGTTCAAGGTTGTTAACTAAATGTTGCTGTTTTTTTATTGTCTATTGATGAGTCCCTCTATGACGTCATCATTCCTACCCCCATCCCATAGGTGAAGGTCTACATACTGTACAGTGGTCACATTAGGAGGAAGAATAAGCTCACAGTAAGTGTGGTCTTTGCTGAAATTCACATCCTTTCCCGTTGTAGATAAACTCTTATGCAGCTTCTTCTTACCACCTACGGTGACTTTTATGAAATTCCCAGTGGGAGATAGGATTCTCCCCAGTGCACAGTTTTGGCTCTTATAGCAGAAAGTGAGAAAATCCTGGAAGCTGTTGTACATTTTATCTAAGAGCTGCTATCAGGCTCACTGAGGTTACCTTTCCCTCTTACTCTATCTCCTGTAGACCTTTCCCTTTCTCCCGACACCATCAGAGGCTCTACAAAGTGACACCTCTTCAGAATTGTGGACTTCTGCTTGTTCTCAAAGCCTAGGATCTACTCTGACCGATCCAGGGGCCCAAAATAATTTTTTCCCAGCCAAAGAGATTATTAGAGAACCAGAGATGATCCCACTTGTTAATGTGGCTCCTCTGTACAAGAAATGGTAAAAGAAGAAGCAGTTGGTGCCTCTGAAGGGGTTTGGAGATTAGTTTTCCCCTGTTCACTGCAGTCAAGAACTGACTTAATGAGGTATGCCATTAATATCTGGCTCATGATCCTCCAACTGGGGCCTCAGACCACAAGGCCTGATAAAATAAATATCCTTAAATAAAATAACTATCCTTACTAAGATATGTCAGTGGAACAGACCCTTGGAAGTATATGTAGTAAACAAAATCTATATACCTGATATACTACTCCATCTTTACAGTCACTACTTTTCTCCTAGTTACTACCCAAAATGTATCAAATTTTATTCCCACCTGTGTCTGAAATAGGTGCCAATTTTAATAAAATATTTACATATTCAGTGGGAAATGCTTTATTATAAAGGAAAAACATGGGTTTCAGAAAAAATAAAAGCTGTGAGAGCAAACTAGGTAGGCTTTTGTTTGACATATTGAATTAAGGGACCTTCTAAGCTCCCTCCATATAAACAAAGTTTTCTTTCTCAGGGTAGCTCTGAATGACATCATATATCACAAAACAGAAGTACCCATGGCCTGAATTCATTACCTGTACATACCTTATTCCTAGTTCATTTAGGATTAATAAATTAAGGCTAAATAGAAATCTTCTTGGATAAAATTTTTAAGAGGAAAATTGTCATCATGAATACAGCACTGAAGAAAAATTCATGTCTGCAGTTGTTACTCAAACAACTCTTTCAACTCAGTGCCACTGGCCATGGAACAGATGGCCAACTTCAATCTCCTCCCATGCAACACCAGATAACAGCAGATCTCTAGAGGCAGAAAGGGAGTCGAGACTTGCTGGTAGAGGGAAAAAGCTAAACCGAGATAGGAAGCTGGCTGGGTGCTGAGCCTTCAACAAAGACTATGGGAGCAGTGATATAAAGAGAGCTTTTTAGTTAAGATGAGGGATCAGGAATGATAAAAGGTCAAAGATTATTTGTCTAAAACAGCCTAGATGCTAAACACATTATTTTCTCTATTTTCTCTCAAAGTCAGTTTAATCCCATGATTAGTGTCTATCTCATCAGTGAATTACTACAGAGGTGTATCATAGGGTATCTCATGAAGTTGGGATGTAATACTGAATTTCTATATTCACACCTTATTAATGTCTGGCTTACCAATGCATAACCTGGTTATAGAGCATCATGGGTATTATTAACTGCCACTGGCACCTGATTCCAGTACAGAACTAGAATGTGTGCTGAGAAGGATAACACACACACATTCTCTTCGACCTTCTCATGAATGCCACATCCTCCTCAGAACCAAGCCCATGACTGACTGACAAGCCCAATGGAGAAGGAGCAGAAAACAGGAAAGCATGTATTACACATTGCCCTGCATTCATCAGACCGCCCTTCAGAAAGGGGAAATAACAAAGAGTGAATGGTGGGAAGTCATTTTATCTGCTAGAAAAATATGCCCTGTTCCCCACTCAAAAAACAAGTGGTTGTGAAGCAACCACATTATTTAAAGCTACAAGGCAAACAGGAAGAGGCAAACCAAACACCCAGACCCTGAGAACTTCCCGCAAGTGCACCCCTCAGCTGGGGTGGTTTGCAGTCATGATGGGCATGCTGACAGGCCCCAGTGGTTGCTGTAAACCCAGAGCATTCTTGATGAGAAAGGAAAGAGGAAAGGAAAGTGCTAGTTCCTCTTTAGCAAGCTATTTGGGAGGCAGTTGCTCATTCAAAGGAATAAGTGATTTCTTGAACCAAACACCATCAGTTTAAGCATTGCCATCTGCGAGAAAAGCCTGATAATAACACATAAGCTTGAACTATGTAAGATTTGCCTCAGAATAAAATGCAGAAGAATATGCCTATAAAACCTTAGGGTATGGTATAGTACCTTAAAATCAATCGGCAGCATGTGGGGCTGTGTTGGAAGAATTATCATCATTGGAATTTATGAGGTCTACAGGTTTGGCAGAAAGAGTCTGCAGTTTTGAAATATCTGATATGAGCAAACATACATTTCCAGAGCTATCCTAGGATGACACTCCCTTCCTCAGGTCCCATCTTAACCACATTTTGAAATACCTAGAAGTGCATTTCAGGACCACCTCTGAGCTAAGTTGTTATTTTGTTGCACAAACCAGTCACCTATCTCAGTACAGCAGAGGAGGAGGACTGTGATGCTACTGAATTAAGAAGCAATGCCATTGTGTTTTGAGTGAGGGTCCTGAGTCCTGAGTGCTCCACTGTTGTAGAGCCAGTCAGTGTCAGGTCTATCTGATGAGAAACCTCATCTTCTGTCTGTGCTCTGGGTAATACAGATTTAGGGACAGTGGTCAGATAATGCTCCACGGCAGACTGATTTCTCACTGCAGAGAAACAATTTATTTGGGGCCACAGTGAGCAGTCCTATGGGAAAAGATCTCCCATTGGATACCATGGAAAGTGAGTCCACAGCTTTCTCAGAACCCAGAAATCCTCCAAGAGGTGGAGAGGCAAGGACCCTCAACTTCCAAATATGGATTACACAGAAAAATGTACCACTTGGCTGTCAGTGATATTAATGTATGTTTTCCCATTTCTCTCACTCCTCTGACAAGATGTAGTGTCACAGAGAACCAAATTAACACACCGGGAGGTTTTGTCATTAAAGAAATACAAGCTCGCTTTGATTATTGCTGGCAAGAGAGCAGAGTGTATGGTGCAAACAGCAATCCTATTCTCAGAACTAATATTCTTGCAGACAGCATGGCTCTGTCTCAGAGTATCTTGAATTGGGAGACGGGGGTATAATTTTTCAAATCTAAAGGGACAAAATGATTTCCAAGCTAGGTACTTAAAGGTATAGCCAGCCATAGATCGCAATGAACACAGCTGTCAATGTTGCCATAATCATAAAAAAAAAAAAAAAGAAAGAAAACATGAGAAAGAAGGGAGAAAATCATAAGAAGTGTTTTTAGCTATATTTGTATGAACAGAATATGTTATTTGTGAGACTAAGTGAAAAAGGCACTTAAGTAGAAGGGTAAAACTAAGATTTATTATCTGAGAGAAGTTATCAATTATAATCAGGCAATTTACTGAAAGAACTTTAAGAGTCTTATCTTTATTGTTGGAATTGTTGTTGCTTGGCTTTGCATTTAGATTAAGGTGTTACTGTTTTAGGTATCTTCTTAAAATTTACTTATATTTGCTGTTTTCCCATTTGATTAAATCTGTTGATTACAGAAAAACGGGTTGCATACCAGGCATCAAAGACAGAGACTCTATTGGACATTATTTTCCTCACTTATTTGTTACCATTGATAAATTATTTCATCTTTTGAAGTCTTGGTTTCCTCACCTATAAATAGGAAGAATAACACTATATTGATAATCCATTAAGGGTTGTAAATACCAAAGAGAAGAATTAATGAGAAAGTATATTGCAAATCTTTCTGGCCTTACCAAGGCTATCGTTGTCTCAGTAAACACCAGGCTATTGCAGTTACATTGACATGTGGAAGGGGAGAGGAGACAGAAGGTACAGGGGATATAAAAAAGCCATAGACTCTCTCAGAAATGGAACATAGATTTTGGTTTGCCACCAGAAATAGCAAAATCATTAAACTCACTGAAACCTGATTCACTGCTTATACATTCCAAGACTTGAGGAGACATGAGCTGCACCTACAACACATAACATATAAAACAAACATAAACAATTCGCAGAGTGGGCTCAATTAATTGTCCTATAACTGCTGTGATATTTACCTGTTAAGGGGATAATTAGCATCCATAAAAAGCAATTTGGTTCTGAAAAATAATGCAAAAGGTTATAACCAAGAGGAGAGTTTCGGAGGAAGCTTTATATTCCCAAAATACAATTCCTGAGAGGAGGGGAAAAAAAAAAAAAAAGAATTCTCATGAAAATGATGAAACTATGGAGAACAATGACTATGAGAAAAGTACTATTGAATTCTGGGCAGAATAAGGGTAATACAAGTTAGTTGGTCAATCCTTATCAACAAGTAGAAGGAGATATGAACTCAGATCTAAAGAATCAGGTCCCAGAACTAGAGTCAGGCAGAATGGATGGGAGAACATCAACGCTGTGAATGTGCCAGCTCAGGGAATAACAACACTGTTTTAAGAATGAGTTAAAAGTTTAAGTTGTCTAAGGTCATGAGACTATTACAAAGAGAGATTTTTTTAAGTAACTCTTAAACCTTACTCTTCGGTTGAGCTCCATGGAAAAGGCTTTAATTGAGATCATTACACTATTGCAAAACATGAACACTTAAAAAAAAAAAAAAAAAAAGAACTCACAAAAATTATGCTAAAGGAACTGACCAGCTGTGTTGCGTTAGATACCTAACTCTTTTCAAATGGAAGTGTTAGCCACCAAAAGGGGCTTCCAGAGCCATTTTAACATATATCCATTGCCAGGTGAAAAGCAGAACTGGGACTAATTTAAATCAATTACGAAAGGAGCAAGGATTTAGGTTCTCTGACGATATATATCTAAAATACTGGGAAAAGGGGGGATGGGTTTTTCTCCTAAAATGGACTACACATTCTGAGCCCTAGAGCAGTATCCAAGTCCCTTGGATAATATTTCCTTCAACATGTGTATTTCTCAGATTCTGCAAGCTCATATAATGTGCTTCAAATCTAAGTAATTAAAAAATCATGTGTAAAACTATAACGTTATTCCTTTATCATTGAAATCAACCTAAATCTCAATTCCCACTTCCAATAATGATAGAAAACTGATCAACTGAAGTCAAACCAGTCTCTTTCTGTTTCTAGACTCACAGTCTTAGAGGAATCACCTCTCCCTCTGCATTCTTTATGAAATGAAGTTAAATTCATAGTGAGCAGAAGTTTTTAATTTTGATGAAGTTTAATGTATCAATTTTTATGCTTATTGCTTTTGGTGTCATGTTTTAAACAAAAAAAAATTGTCTACTCTAAGGTCATGAAGATAATACCCTGTTTTATTTTAGAAAACAGAGCTTTTATGTATAGAACAATAACACATCCTGAATTAATTTTTGTGTGTGGTGTGAGGTAGTTCACCTTTTTTCCTCTAAGTTTATCCAGTTGTTCTGACATCATTTGTCACAGAGACTTTATAGATTCCCTGTTGAGTTGTTTGGGCTTCTTTACCAAAATTCAATCGACAGTATATATGTGTGTCTAGATCTAGATTCTCTATTCTGTTTCTTTGACCTAGATGTCTGTTTTTATACAAATGTCATACTTCCTTAATTACAATAGCTTTGTAGTAAGATGTGAAGTCAGTTGACTTAAATAGTCCAATTTTGTTTTTATTTTCTAAAATATCTCATGGGCTATTCTACACCATTGTATTCCCATTTAAATTTTATAATCTTCTTTGAATGTTTGGTAGAATTCTCCAGGGAATCTGTCAGGTCCTGGACTCTTGTTTTTTGAGAGGGTTTTTGATCACTGCTTCAACTTCATTACTAGATATTGGTCTATTCAGGTTGTTCATTTCTTCCTGATTCAGTTTTGGAAGTTTATAGGTCTATATAAGTTTACTTGTCTATGTTGCTTAACTTATAGGCATATAACTGTTGATAATAATTTCTGATGATTGTTTCTGTTCCCTTGGTGTTAGTCGTGATCTCTCCCTTTTCATTTATAATTTTATTAATTTGGGTCCTCTCTTTTCTTTTGGATTAGTTTGACCAATGGTTTATTGATCTTATTGATTCTTTCAAAAAAATCAGCTTCTAGTTTTGTTGATGCATTCTACTATATGTCTAGTTTCTATCTCGTTAATCTCTGCTCTAATCTTGATTATTTCCTTCCTTGTGTGTGGGGTTGGCTTAATTTGTTGGTGATTCTCCAGTTCCTTAAGGTGTAAAGAGAGTTGGTGTATTCTGGATTTTTCAGTTTTTTTGAGGGAGACTTGGATGGCTATGTATGTTCCCCCTTAGGACCGCCTTTGCCATATCCCATAGATTTTGGACCAAAGTGTCCTCATTCTCATTGGTTTCCATGAATTGTTTAAGTTCTTCATCGATTTACTGGTTGATCCAAACATTCTTAAGCAGGGTGGTCTTTAGCTTCTAAGTGTTTGAATTCCTTCCATACTTTTTTTTGTGGATGAGTTCCAGTTTCAAAGCATTGTGGTCTGAGAATATGCAGGAAATAATCTCAATCTTTTGGTATTGGTTGAGCCCTGATTTGAGACCCAGAATGTGATCTATTCTGGAGAAAGTCCCATGTGTGCTAGAGAAGAATGGCTATTCTGTTGTTTTAGGGTGGAATGTTCTGTATGTATTTATGAGGTCCATCTGGTCCAGTGTGTCCTTCAATGCTCTTGTTTCTTTATTGATTTTCTGCTTGGATAATCTGTCTATTACGGAGACTGGCATGTTAAGATCCCCTATTATTAATGTATTCATATCAACATGATTCTTTATCTTGATTAATAGTTGTCTTTTATAATTGGCTGCTCCCATATTGGGGGCATAAATATAATCAACTCAGTTTCTAAAACTATTTTAAGTATTAGAAAATCCATTGGGAATCTGTTGAATCCATAAGTCAACTAGAAAAAATATATACAATAGTGACTCTGAACCCATGATCATGGCATGTTTCACCATTAATTTAAGCCCTCTTTGATTCCTCTATGGCATATCTCATAGGCTTCAGTGTAGCTGTATTGCACTTCTTTTGTTAAATGTGATCCTAACCTTGTATTTATCTATAAATATTTCAGTATATAAATAGGCATATTTTTTTACACCTTTGAAGAATAATTTGCTGACATGATCATCTTTTACCTCTAAATGCTTGATTCAGCATGTGTGATCTAAGAATAACCAAAGTACTATTATCAAAATCATGAAATTAATGATAAATATTATTTAAGTCTTACTGATTTCCCCAATTATGTCCTTTGTAGTAAAACCAAATTCTGGATAGAGCATTTTGTTGCTACTTAACCTCTTTAATCCAGAACAGAGCAAACAGAATTTTCTGTGGCAATAGAATTATTCTATGTCCTCACTACCCAGTAGAGAAGCCTCTAGCCACATGTAGCTATTTAACACTTGAAATGAAGGTAGTATGACTGAGAAACTGGATTTTTAAATTTTAATTTAAATATACACATGTAACTGGTGGCTTCTGTATTCAACAATGAAAATTTCTAGAAAAATTACTTGGTCTTTTTTGTCTTTCAGGTTTTTGATATTTTTGATTAGTAAAACCAGTTATTTCATAGAAGGTTACTTAATTTGGGCTTTTCAAATGTTTTTTCATGATTAGATTTAGATTATGAATTTTTGGTGATAAAACTTCAGAAGTGATGCTGTGTTTTCAGTGCATATCAGCAGGCCAAAGATGTTGATTTGTTTCATTACCTGTGATGTTAATTTTGATTACTTAGTTGACATGGCTTCTTGCCAGATTGCTCCACTATTATGTAAATAGATTTCCCTTTATAATTAAAAAGTATCTTGTGGAGAGATATTTTCAGATTATGTAAATATCCTTTTACTCATCAAACTTTCACACATTATTTTAGCATTTATTAATGATTCTTGTCTGAGTCAAATATCATGATTCAAAAAAAAAAAAAAAAACTTTCCCCAAAGTTTCTAATTACCATCTGTTTAAAGGATGAGTCCAATACAAGCTATTCCAACTTCACCAAAACCAAAACTCTGGATTACAATTTTTACATGAATTCTCTTGGTCTAAAATGATTCCTGGAGAAGGAGATCAAATAGAATTGGTAAAATGTGAATATATATTAACATATATAAATGGAATGTATAAGAGGAGTCAAAGCTAAGTTGGCAGTGCTATTAAAATGGCAAAATAGTTTCATTTTACTATGTGTCTTTATTTATAATCAATCGACACTGCGTACTCTCTATGCAGTTGTCATATCGCTATGTAAGTGTTTTATACATGATTATCCTATTTAATTCTTACAATAACCTAATAAGGTAAATGTTTTTATAACCACTCTCTGTCAATGTAAGCATGTGAATGTAACTCATAGTGGGTTTTATTAGGACTCTTCTACTTTATTTTAAAATTTATCTCTGGAAGTACCAGTGTTATATTATCAAAGTATCTAGTTGATTCCGGGTCACCAAGCAAGCACTGGCATTGGCATTCCATCTGTGTGGACAGCAAGTACAAAAATAGGACTTTAGTGTCATTGTTATGATAAAAGAAGCCACAGGGAGAAATATATCTAAAGGAAAGGACCAGAAAATACAAAGACTTAAGTCTGTCTATATATGTTTGCATAGGATTTCAAGCAGAACCTTCTCTTGAAGGATGAATTTTGTAAAACATAATGAGATCCCTGGCTTCTCCATTGGGCCAGGTCATGCATATCAAGGAGCATAAGACTACTTTCTGCCTTTGTGACTCCTTAGAAATTTGCTTCTATAATTTGTACAAGGTGTTAATGCTGACTAGATTGTTAAGATAATTGAAGAGAGGAAAACAATATTTACCATAGATTTCCAAAGACTTAGTCAATCCTTAATTTGATTCAAAAATGAATTATATAGTTGTAGGGTTATAAATACAATAAATTATAGATCTTACCACTAAGAGATTTTTCAGTTCATTGGAGATGATTCAGAAACATGAAACATGCTCACTGATATTAAAGAACCAAGGTTAACAAGGTAGAAGTTATCACCCAGCAGTGTACAGTAAGTTGAATGTATTATATAAGCAGGGAGAGCTAGAAATGAGGACAGGCTGGTGCAATGTGGCCTATAGTGGTCTGGGAAGTCTTCACAATAGAAATGACACTATGGTGTTGAATAGTTTATCATTAGCAGTCATCATTATGCCTAAAGCATAGATAATATGAGGTATAACATGTGTGTATTCCAGAAAGGAGGATTGCCATGCATCCCTTTTTTTTCCCCCCAGTCAAGAAAGGACACAATGAATTGCAAGAAAATGAAAGTTATTTTTAGTAAGGTAAACTTGAAAATCTCTATTGCATTAAAAAGGAAAGTCATCTATATACTTAAGCATTTAACTCATTTAGTGACCGTTGTCTGTGATACACATTTCTTCCATGGGTCTCAACATTATGAATCAAGAATAGGTGTCCTGGGACACCTGGATGGCTCAGTTGGTTAAGCATCTGCCTTTGGCTCAGGCCATGATCCCACGTTCCCTTGATCGAGTCCTGCATTGGGCTCCTTGTTCAGCGGGGAGCCTGCTTCTCCCTCTGCCTGTCCTTCCTGCTGCTTGTGCTCTCTCTCCCTTTCTCTGACAAATAAATAAAATCTTTAAAAAAAAAAAAAAAGAATAGGTGACCTGATAGCCTGTAACAGTTGTTCCATTTTGAGCATGCCCTAGGTCCTTGATCAAACATTGCTTAGGTGATTAACTAGATGAAATACTATAGGAAGGAGCCTGTGTAGAGAATAATTAAGACAAACTTTGCTCTTACCTTTGCAGAATTAAGTATTTATTTACTCATAAAGTCATTTAGAAAGGTTTCCTGGTAGCAAAATGAAAACTAGAAATCAGCATCAAGAATGACAATGAAAAGGTACTGTCAGAATTCTAGAAGTCACCTTCGGTGGAGAGGACCTGCGGAACTAGAATCATAGCTCAGTAGAAGGAGGGATAATAGACAAGTTCATTTTCTCTGTCCAGCATGCTAAAAGTATGATACAATACACTCTTAAACAAACGGCTCAGCTGTGGTATAACCTATGACCAATAGGAAAGCCACAGTGAGAACTACAAGGAATATACCTGGTGAGGGTGAAGAATCATGATACATATATTCTCAGAAAGGCCGTTTTCTGCCCTAATTCTACAGAGTTCTGCTACCATTAATATTGTTAAATTATTCTCTTTTTTTATTTTTTATTTTTTTTAAGATTTTATTTATTTATTTGACAGAGATCACAAGCAGGCAGAGAGGCAGGTAGAGAAAGAGGAAGGGAAGCAGGCTCTCTGCCGAGCAGAGAGCCCAATGCGAGGCTAGATCCCAGGACCCTGGGATCATGACCTGAGCTGAAGGCAGAGGCTTTAACCCACTGAGCCACCCAGGCGTCCCTTGTTAAATTATTCTTGACAAAGATAACCATCACCATAAGAAAATAGGATTGACTGAGTATAATCGAAAGTCAGCTTAACTTGTTCTCTTCGCTACCACCCACCCCCACCTCCTTTCCCTCAACTGCCACCTGGTCTCTTTAAATTAGGCCCAGGGCAGGAACTTTACTTATCACACTTACATCATACATATTGTTTGCTAGTCCCTTCTAGAAACACAAGTCTCAATTTAGTAATTAAAACGTCCAATCCCATAAAACCCCAAACTGGCTTTAAGATAAATACTTTTCCTATCCCATTTCAGACAAGAAGCCTGCAGATGGGGAAGCAGATGTGGTCAGCACCCTTCACTTGGCTCAAAGTGAGAAAAGGCATGCCAATAGCTCTCTCAAAAAACTTACCGCCAGGCGCCTGGGTGGCTCAGTGGGTTAAGCCGTTGCCTTCGGCTCAGGTCATGATCTCAGGGTCCTGGGATCGAGTCCCGCATCGGGCTCTCTGCTCAGCAGGGAGCCTGCTTCCTCCTCTCTCTCTCTGCCTACTTGTAATCTCTCTCTGTCAAATAAATAAATAAAATCTTTAAAAAAAAAAAAAAAAAAAACTTACCGCCAAATGATCAACTCTTTCATAATCCTGTGTGGGGAGGATTAAGAATTACATAATCAATTGGTTTTGGACAATTTATTTGACAATCCTGCATCCCATTATCACTTAGTTAATACCTACTAAACAACATGTACCATGCATATAATTTGTTAGCCCGAGTATCTAAAACATATGAGGTATTGTTCTTGGTCTCTTTGGGATGAGTGTCATAAAATTAGCACAAAAATATTTACAAAGGGGGAGATTATTGGTAGCTGGAATAATTGGGGAACGTTTCAGAGAGGACATGATATACGTGTCATGATTTAAGGGGGAGATCGATTTCTTTTTTTTTCTTTTTTAGATTTTTATTTATTTATTTGTCATAGTGAAAGAGAGAGAGAACACAACAGGGGAAACAACAGGCAGAAGAAGCAGGCTCCCCACTGAGCAGGGGACCCCGTGCAGGACTTGATCCCAGGACGCTGGGATCCTGGCCTGAGCTGAAGGCAGAAGCTTAACAGACTGAGCCACCCAGACATCCTGGGAAAGGCTGATCTCTAACAGGTAGAAATGACTGGAAAATGGCCTCATACCTACTGAACAGTATAACTTTGTTATCAAATGCTCAAAACATAAAAGAAACTAGATGTTTTATTAAAAAACATCTGCTTTACCTATACTATGTGGAATATACTTAATTCAGTACATTTTACTATATTCTTATCTCATTCACCAGATCTGTAAGTTGTAAGAAGATAACAACTATAGAAGATGTTTGCCCTTTGAGCTTACCCAGTATTTGAACTCACTCCCTTAGAGAAGAACAGATATATCTTTCCTAGCTCCTGGCAGCTAGACTACAGGCACTTCATTGAAACTCAATCAACTGGATATTTTCCCTGGGACTTTAATTACGAACAAATAAAGCAAAGACACAGGGAGAAAATCGGAAACGCTTCCAACAGTGGTGACAGCATGTATCTCCTAGCAACAGTGTCAGTGGCAAATTCTAGCACCCAGTCCTGTATTGGAGGTCAGATTCCTTCTGTGGCATCTCCTTGGATGAAGTTCTGGCAGACCTGCCTACTTCAGCCTCTGCCCATTTACTGAAGTTTGTTCTTGAGCTTTCCCAATTACTCTTGAAATTATCCAATATCCTTGCAATAAAATTCCTTTTCTGCTTGATTTACTCATTTGTCTCTGTTGTTTGCAACCAAGGACATTGAATAATAAATGTCTCTATTTCTCATTTTCTCTTGTTGACAAAAGAAACACTCAATTATTGAACTGAATTCAACTTTAGTTGAATTGGAAGTTCTGTTGCCAGATTCCAAAAGACTTTAAAGTTTTAGCTGACCACTCTGTATTTTATTTTTCATGGAATAAGCCATTATGAATCTTTTTTTCACTCTATTTCCTCTTGTAATCTCACCCACATCCATGATTTCAGCAAACAACTCCATAAAAATGATGCTTTAATCTTTATCCCCACTTCACTTTCCCTTATAGGTTTTCACTTCATTTTCTCAGCTGTTTGATGGACACTTTCATCTGAGTACACCATCAATACTTAAAGCTTCTAAATTAAATTTTTAAGTTTATATTCTAAATCAGCTTTTCCCCCCCCTTAATTTACTATTTTTCCTAACTTTATGACCCAGGTCCAAATCCTGGGAATCACACTTGACTTTTTCTCCTCATGACCCATCTCCAAGTCCAACCAAACTGTATTTCAAAAAGTTATTACTAAGTACTTGTGTTGGACTGTTAGTCCCTGTGACTTGCTAATCCTGAGTTTACTCTTCTATAATTAATCTCTCTAGAACATCCTAGAGGAGATGCCTACAGTGATGAAGTAAGAGGAAAAATAACTAGGAAGAAGAACTAGGCTTGTGTTATAGATATAACTAGAAGGATCAGGACTGACGGTGAGAATGGATGACTTAAATTTCACAGAAGATTTTAAGAAAGAGATTTAAGTAAAATAGCAATAGTGGAACAAGATGATAAACTGTTTTGTGGGGTGGCATGAAAATTAAGACTAGAAATACAGTTTTTTGAGAAAAAGGAAGAGAAAGCAATGCTAAGAAGGAGAAATGGGAGTGAAAAAAAAGCTGTGCATGTGGAGTGATTATTATATATGAGAATTGGAGCCAGACTGCCCAGATTAAAATCCCTGTACTGTTAATTTCCATGAGTTCTTACATCTTCTCTGGCCCTGTTTCCTCACTTCTAAAATGAAGTTACCAGTACATACCTCAATAGTGAGGATTAAATGAGTTTGTATATATAAAGCACTTCCAAGAGGGTCAGTAAAAGACATCAGTAAACATTAATCCTAAATAATAACATTATGAAAGACAAAAGCACGTTTTAAGAGACATAAGTAAGAAGGTAAGATAAAAAATGAAAAAGAGAGAAAAAAATGGCAAACCTAGATCCATGAAGAAGGGAGATGATAGAACAGCCTAGATTTTGAAGGTTGCCATTCACATGGGAATGGCACCTTTTATCTAAGACTCAGAGAGAGAGAGAAAATCAGCTCAGAGAATATATTCATAACTCCAGGGTAAAGAGGAAGATGTGATGAGCAAGTTGTATTGAGCAATCTGTATGTTGTTCTATACCAGCAGAGACTGGGGAACTGTTTAGGGGATGAACAGAAGATAGAAGGACTTTTGCAATCTTCACTGGGATTCTTAGTAACAACTTTGGTCTCAGTCCAAGTAAGAAAAATGTAGCTGGTGATCTCACTCCTGGACCACCCACCTTTCAGTATTTAGTTCCTCCCCTGTCCATGAAGCAATCGGCAGACCAATGCACTAGCCCCAGAAAACGAGCTGCCATGCTTTGACACTTGCCCCTTTTTGTCAAATGTGTAGTATACAGAGGAGAGTTAACAGAGGGAGAGGGTAAGGAATGAATTCTGGACACACCTTTACGTAGCTCTACTTTCTAGAGCAGGTCTCCTAAAATTTTTGTTGAAAACCTATGACTCTTCCCCCGATGTGGTTTGGAAATATTTACGCATCCCAGATAGGTATGTAAATTAGAGAATTACATCACATTACACACAGATGTACAGTTTGTCTGCTCTGGGGCTGTCTCTGATTTTACCCTTCCAACCATGGAACTCTGCCAGGGAACTTCTGAGAACCAGACAGGCCATGGGCCTTGAGAGGGGGAGTACTGCTCCCTCTCATCTGTTCCAAGCCCACAGGTTAGACTCAAGCCAAATGTAGGTCCTGGGATCCATTTAGTGCCAAATGTCAGTATCTCAGAGGCAAATAGCCACCACCCATTCCTCCATAGTGAGTAGCTACTGAAATGGTTCTACCACTTAGGGGTAATCAGAGACCATTAAAAAACACGCCTTTGAGTGAGAAAACGGATAACCTCTTACAGAGTCTTGACATCTATTTCTTTTCATTCTAACAACAATCTAACCGGTTGAGAGTGATAGGTATCATAAGCCCCATTCTATAAATAAGATAACTGAGGTATAGAGACACTTAACAAAGTCCTCCCATTGTATCTATCATGCTTTTTGACAGCCTTCATGAACTGAGTTCAGTTTCTACTTCTACAAAGTATAACTAAGCAGGAAAATTCACTACTTACTGAAATATCTTGGTAACTATGCATTCAGAGATTGTAACCTAATTATCTTTGTATTTTCAGCATCTTACCCAATACCTGGCATGAGATATTCACTCAATTAGACATTAAATATTTAAATATATCAAAACCAAACATAATGGAGTTCTTTATCTTCTTCTTTAAGATGCTTTTATTATTCTCACCTCTACTAAAATTAACAGACTTGATTTCACTGTATTATATAAACCCAAGGGTTACCAAGAGAAATATTGACCCAACAGTAATAATAGGTAACTTTATTTCAAAAATGTATTCATTCCTTGCCTAAGTCTACAGCTAGTTCCCCAAGGATGGGTAAAATACACAGAGTGTATCCCCCTTTACAGATTTCTCCAAGAACGGGCTCATATCATCTACTTCTTTCTGTTATCCCCACACATTTCACAAACTTCTGCAAATATTTGGAACAAAGTAAGTTCTAACTATATATTGAATTCTGAACACTGTTCCTCTCATGACATAGAACTCAACCAAATCATAAAATCATAAATAATTTCTAGGTAAAGTGCATGATTTTGTGCTAGCTTTCATAGGACATACAAGATTTTTAGATAAAGTATTTTCTCTCAGTATGCTTACTTGTTAAAGAAATAATGTTTACATATATACAACATAAAAAAAAACAAACACAGGTATGGTTTATGAAAGTAATAGAAGTTCAAGCAAAGAGAATCTCATGGACAGTGGTCAGGGATTCATTGAAAAGATGATGGCTGGAACTCATCAAAAAAGAATACTTGCCCTCAACCCAGTCTTTATCAGGTCTCATCATCCTAGAGTTATACATTCCCCAGTAGAGGTGCTAAACCTGGCTTGATTGCAGGTGGAATTGTTTTGCAAAACACAGCTCCATCTCTGTATTTCTTGTTTGGTGGTAAATTGGAGATCCTCCAAGAACTATACCAACTGAGTCCATAAACAAGATACAAAAAGGAAAGGAAAATAATTAGGAAGTTTGATTTTTTTTATTAACATGCAATGTATTATTTGTCCCAGGGTACAGGTTTGTGAATCATCAGGCTTACATTTCACAACGCTCATCATAGCACATACCCTCCCCAATGTCCGTAACCCAACCACCCTCTCCCTTTCCTCCTCCCCCAGCAACCATCAGTTTGTTTTGTGAGATTAAGGGTCTCTTATGGTTTGTCTCCCAGGAAGTCTGATTCTTAATAGCACCTAATGCTGTCCAATTGAGGGTGACCTGCTTGATTAGGGAATCCACAGGGACATAATATCTAAGCGAATTCATCACACACTCATATGGAAATCACACAAACCCGTGTTTCCCAACACACAAACTCCCTCCTCCTCAAGTCAATGCATGCATATAAACACTCCAAAGTCAATTTGAGTTTTCTACTCTCGTGGGAGGTAGAAAACAATTATATCCACTAAAAAGCTAATTCTCCTTATTAGAAAAATTTTTCCTTACTTGGGTCTAGTTTGTTTCCTTTCTTTGAGGTCACTAGGTTCCCAGCTCAATATATTTCCCACATTGCTAGTGGCACCAATTTTTTTTTTCTTATTCTTCCTTCACCTTCCTATAGGCAACAACTAACTATAAGTTAGAAAGGAATATTTAAGTGTCCAATTGGAATTCTTTATAACAATTTCAACCACACTATAAATATTGACAATTCATTTATAACTGCCACATTAAAAATAGTTATTTGTGAATTCAGCACCCTCAAAAGTAGTAATTAGGAAGATTTGATTTTTTTCAGTGACTTAAAGTATTTAAGAAAAATAGGCACACACATATGAGGCTGTTGATACTCTAATTTTCTCTCTGTTTTGAAGACTTAAAATTTGCACTAAGTCATCCACTTGACCCCAGAGCTTAGAGACAGAAGGAAATCTACTGCTAGAAGCATCCTTCACTCCCCTCCACCCAGGCTCAGTTTCCAAAATTCAACACAAAAGGCATATTATATATCTTTAGCTCCATGGCCTGAAGGTACCTGACTGGAACTGGGAGGCTGTCCAGTCCAGACAGAAGGAAAATATTACCCTTCTATTTAACAAGGCAGTGCTGAAGGATTAATCATTAAGTAAATAGCAACAAGCCAGAGGTTTGCAGGAGGGACAGAGTCCCACCCCATGCTCTCAATTTTTCTGGGATTCAAGATGGAAATTATTACAGGGATCGTTTGGAAGGGGCTGCAGTAACAACCACCTTCCAGAGCAAGACAGAACAATGCACAAAACGTTGGGCCTCACCCAGCCAAGAGGATATTCATTCCTAGAGTCCTCCAGAAAGCTGGGTCCGTTTGAATAGTCTGCATCCATACTTGGGGTTGATAAAACGTGCAGAGCGTTTATGGTCCTGCCATGTGTGGTGGGGTAATTAAGATCAAGTCACTGAATCTTTCTGAGCCTTGCCTTCCTCAATTTAAAAGAGCACATGTTGCCTCTATTGTCAGGTATGCTGTAATACAAAATTAAAGTCCTCAGAACAGTCACTTAGCATGCCTAAAACTTCTTAAGTCTCCCTACTATGAAGACAGACCCAAATAAGAGCTTCTTTTTTAAAGAAAAAAAAGAACAGTTCCATAATTTGAACCAGAGGGCTTGAGGCATTTGCCTGAACAAAGTGTGTCATATGCATTCTCTCAGAAACAGGATCAGAGATTTTCTCATAAATGGCCTCACCTTGGGTTTTCAATAGGCAGAATGCAACCCCAAAAGACTCCAATTGATAAGACATAGACACTTCATGAAATGTATTATCTCAAAGTGGATTCCCTTTTTTTTAAAAGGGGCCTTTAAAAAGAGTCTGTATTTGGATTTAATCTGTCTCCTGATATAATTTGTACTTACTAATTTATTCTATCAAAACCAATTCTCGGGGCATGTAAAGTGTGC
Organism: Mustela nigripes; assembly: GCF_022355385.1. Lineage (NCBI taxonomy): Eukaryota > Metazoa > Chordata > Mammalia > Carnivora > Mustelidae > Mustela > Mustela nigripes. The sequence goes on from NC_081564.1 coordinate 63,010,128, forward strand.
TAGTTCAGTCCTCAGTGCCAAATGGGATATAAGAAACTATTAGACATAATTTCCGAATTTAAAACACAATCAAGGTATAGTGAAGAGGAAAAAAAGCACAAATAAAATATGTAAAATACGTTAATCAAAATATAAGACAAAATTTGAAACAAGCACTGAGAGCTACCACATCTGCAGCTTCTGGGGCAGAGCAGCCTATAACCCAATTTTTCTGAATCTGTCTAGGGTGGCTTCAGGTGGAGGAAGAGATCACTCCCAGGGTGGTGACACTCCATATCATACTAATGGCAAGGCTTAGCATCACTTAGGGTGTCAATACAGGTGGTGAAACATGTATGAAGGTGCCCAAGATGCATTTCCTGAAGGACTCTTTGGAAGGTAAAATAGGAAGAGTATCAGACTAAGGCCTGATCTATAATCCCAGCCTCCAATCTATTCTCTTGAACTTGAGCCAGATGGAAGGGTACAAGAGTCCTTGCTAATGGAGTTCCCATTGGAGATGAGAGAGGGCTGCTCATTGGTATTGGAGTTTGTGAAGTCTCCTTGGTACAATCCCAAATGTGTGGTGTATTAATTGAATTGCCACATCATTGAAGGACTCAAATATCTTTGACAGTGTTAGTTAGGCACAGCACAACTCATAATAAGATCATCCCTATGATCATCATGAAGGGTATCAGAAGGCAGTGGCAGCTCACCTTCACTAGGTAACTCTACACCAAGTCTCTCAAAGAGGTATGATAATCATCCCAAAGTCCATGCGCTCTACCTCATAGCAGAGATGGCAAATGGCATACCAGAGCTGTTGCCTTCTCCAGAAATGAAGGAAACAGAAGGAGAAAGAGAAGATGATGAAGAGTCTAATCTCCAAAGACAGACTACCAATTTTAGTTGCTGTCCTCCTTCCCCAGCCTCTATAACTCAGACCAGCCTAATTTTCTCATTTTTCCAATCCTATTGACCTTCAGGTTCTAGAATCCAACTGTCTTTTGACTCTGCCACTTGTGAGAACAAAATACCATCCAGAATAGACTGGATAGGTATGAGAAAGAAACCAGATATATTTCATTTGGACTTCTATATTTTCACATCCATCAACAACAACAACAAAAATATGAAAGGTTAATACATGCACAAAACACATACACACACACATACACACACACACTCACACTAACCTTCCTTAATTTTTTTGTTTCTATACATACATACATATGTATAATATAGTTAAGAATTCAAGAATAATTTGATTGTATTAAATAAGTAGATTAAATAATGAATGCTAGGGGCGCCTGGGTGGCTCAGTGGGTTAAGTCTCTGCCTTTGGCTCAGGTCATGATCTCAGGGTCCTGGGATCGAGCCCCACATCAGGCTCTCTATTCAGCAGGGAGCCAACTCCACGCCCCCCTCCCCGCCGCCTGCCTCTCTGCCTACTTGTGATCTCTCTATTTCTGTCAAATAAATAAATAAAATCTTTAAAAGGAAGGAAGGAAGGAAGGAAGGAAGGAAGGAAGGAAGGAAGGAATGAAGGAAGGAAAGAAGGAAGGAAGGAAGAGGGGGAAAAAGCAAGCTGTAAGGTATCCCAAAAATGCAATATTGACATGGTCTGGAATAGATAAATTTTCATAGAAGAAAGGAGAGACTAAAATACAGTTCTGAAAAATGAGGAAGAGTAGAATAAACTGCGAGCACATGGGGGGACATTCTCTATGAGGGTAACAGTTTTTACAGCCTCAGCAAGGCTGCAAAGATGGAATGAATCTCACATTGTGTGAGGTAAGCAGTAGCAAGACTATTTCTCCTTTCCAGCCCTTCAGATCACAATGCCCAGTTCCTGGACCCCAGCCTCCTGACTCTTCCTCTTGCTTTCCTCTTCTCATTCCCATACTCACATCACTTTGACAGGGTGGTTTCCCAAAACACCTAAGCCAGGATGTTCCTTTGTTCTAGCAAAAGAGCCATTAAATACTCCTGCAGTACTTGTTTATCATTTTCCCTCTTTGCTACATCTTAAGGGTTAGCAGGGCAAAGGTTTGCCATAGCCACAGGTATATAACCCAAACAGCACCTAGCACAGAATAGGTTGCAAAGTTGCTGCATGAAGGAGCAGATGATTATCAGAGTCTCAACAATGAGATCTCGTCTGCAAATCTAGTCTGGAAAAGTAGTGACATTACAAATACCAAGATGAAAAAAATATATGCTAAGATCTCAAGAACTCAGGGTCTAGTTAGTGGTAGGTTGATGGTAAGACATGCATAAGATGAATCAGAAGGTGATGTTATAAAGAGTTTAGTAGATACACCTGGGGCTGTTGAAAACATGAAAGAAGACATCCGTTCTGCTGAAAGGGTCAGGGTAGGCTTCACAGAGTAGGTGAGCTCTTTGCAAGTCTTAAAATTAGGAGGAGCATTCACCATTGAGCTAGGCAGGAGATCTGAAATAAAACTTAGTGTAGTAAGCAGTCGAGTACATTGGAGCCCAGAGATGCTTTGAATTGCAGGCTTTGTTTTATCTACACAGTCACAGCCAGAGCGTATTGTCACAAGTTGAAGTCTAAATTGCTTTAGATCGCAAGTTCCCAAAGGGTAAGGACCATGTCTTTGCTGTGTTCTCTCAGAATTTCATGTCTCCTGCGCTGTGGGTGTTCAATAAATATTTAATAATAACGAGTTGATTAATTGAGAGCATTCATGTTCCATATGCATGGGTAGAGCCCTCTCTTCGCTTTAATTACTACTGCTTTAATCATCATTAAATAGCATTTCTTAGATAGCAATTTGGCTCATTGTTAAACACACGGGTTGCCTGAGTTTCTAGCCCTAAGGTAAATAACAGTATCAGAGAATAATCCTCTTTGCACTGCGGGTGAATGATTTTGTGACACTCCCCATATAAAACGGAAGCAGGGAAATTCTGAAAGAATCCTTATTGAGAGAGAGCACCTGAGTGAGTGCTGGAAAGGCCATGTGAGATGGGGGAGTATAGGGAATACCCTGGCAGGAACCAAGAACTGAGGGAGCAGTTCCTCACATGGTAGAGGCTGAAATAAAACAAGAAAAAGTTCTTCCAGTAAATGTGGCAGGAATCAGTTGGATTCCTGGCCTGATGGTGGTGTCCAGGGAGTGGATCACACAGGAAGTGCAGCTACTGGTGAGGGTGCTCCAGACCAAATGAACCCAGCAGCTCTGGGGCAGAGAGTAGAAACACATATGTATATCTGAGCACCCTTGCCAGCAGATTGTCCAGGACTAGACTGTCTCAGATTGTAAAGGGCCAGTCTCACCTCAGCGGAGCAAAGATAAAAGGCAGTCATGACTCTGACCAGCAGAAGCTTGGAGAGCAGTAAATTGTAATACAGAGTACTAGCGTCCTGCTCCAGTGCAAATCTAAGTCAGATAATGGAACAGCAGTGAAGAGAAGGTAATAGTTAGGGAGGAGGAGGACACAGGAGCAGAGGTAATCACATTTACAGCTTTCTCATAAGCACAAGTGGACAAAGTATTTATGAAAGCAGGAAGACCAACTTTCTGCCTTCAGTGTTATCCAGGGTCCAGCATACAACAGGCAATCACTACGGGTCAAGTATGAGACTGGGGCTTTCAGGCAATATGTCTGGACTATCTTAATTCATGTTAATAGGTATTAAATATTGGTTTCTAGTTTTCCATTCTTGCCACAGCAGATTCTATTATTCACAAAGCATCCAGAGTGGTATTTTTAAAATGCAACTCAGATTGTATTATTCTCCTGTGTAAAACTCCCCAGTGGCTTCCCACAGTATAGCTCTGTGATTATTGTTGTACGGGAGTCTCCAACACAAAAGCCTAGAGGGACCAAATTGTAAGTGTTAAACTTATATTAGGAGATTGAAATGACCTCTAAGATTTAGTGTGCATGTGACAACCTTAAAGGGTACTCTTGCTCCTTACCTCTAGCTATGTTTTGGCATGTGGGAATGTGAACTCCTATTTGCTAGAACTTCTAGTTTTCCAACACAAATGGGATATCTTTATTTTCAAGTGAAATCTAATTTGAAATGTTGGATCAAATTTATAAAATATAGTGTATGCCAAGCAAAATGTATCTGCATGATGGTACTGTCTTCTAGCTGCCAATTTGCCTCCTGTGGGATAGGACCTAAGCCAGTCTACAATTGGTGTCAATTCACGTTATCTCACAAATGCTGAAATAGGGTTAAAATTTTAGGAAATGTAATCGGTGCCGTGAAAAGCAAAAAGCCAAGTCACAGGGCAAAATGTATATCTGCAGAATCTAGAGAATAGCATCAAGGGCTGAAGATAAAAGATTAAGGCAGGAGAGTTCATTGGAACCTATAGTATGTCACAGCAGCAAAGAGAGGTTCATGCAGCCACTGATTCTTCATAACTTCCTAAAGCAAAAAAGTCAAACTAATGAGATTGCCTTGCCAGGGCCTTACTTCTTACTTAATATACCTGGTTGACAATCAGGCAACTTCATCCTCAGTATTCATATATGAAGAAACAAAATAACTCAAAACAAGCAAGTGCATATTATTAACCAAATTCTCGGAATACTATCCATCTCTTCAGGCAGTTGAATGAATACCTGGGTTACAGAAAGTATGGACTTACTGAGTGGGATACAAAAGTGTACTTCTTGGTGATGATGCCCAAAGACGAACTACTACCACAGGGGAGATAAAAAATGGGATGGGTACTTAATACAGCTAAGGAATAATACCAATGAGTATCTGAAGCAAGTCCAAACTAAGAGACATGATTAGTCAATAATGGGAAAGTTCAGAAGCTTGGAGAGGATGAGAACAGGTTAAGTATGATCAGAAAAGTCTTCAAAGAGAAGGCAGAACTTGAGATAAGAAATATACTGATATATTGTTTCCATATCTTGGCTATTGTAAATAATGGTGCAGTGGACATGGGAGTACATGGATCTTTGCAAATGTGCATTTCTCTATCTGTAGATAAATACCCAGTGGTGGAATAGCTGGACCATAAGGTAGTTCTATTCTTAATTTTTTGAGGATTCTCTGTACCCTTTTCCACAATGGCTGCACTAATTTACAGTCCTGCCAGCAGGGTTTGAGTGTACCCTTTCCTCCACAACCTCCCCAACACTTATTTCTTTTATTTTGTTCAGTATAGTTGACACACAGTGTTACATTGGTTACACATACACAACATAGTGACTTGATTTCTCTTTATGTTATGCTATGCTCACCCCAAGCGTAGCTACCATCTATCATCCTAAAACCCTGTTACGATATCATTGACTATGTTCCCTACGCTGTGCCTTTTGTTCCTGTGAATTATCTATTCCATATCTGGAAGCCTGTATCTCCCACTCCCTTTCACCCATTTTTCCTATTCCCCCACTCCTCTTCTCTCTGGTAATCATCATTTTGTTTTTCTGTACTTATAGGTCTGACAACCTAAATGTCCATCAATGGATGAATGGAAAAAGACACACACACGCACACACGCACAGAGACAGAAAAGAATGAAATCTTGCCATTTGCAACTGCATGGATGGACCTTGAGAATATTATGTTATCGGGAATAGGTTAGAAACACTTATTTGTGGAGCATAACAAATAGCATGGAGGACAAGGGGAGTTAGAGAGGAGAAGGGAGTTGAGGGAAATTGGAAGGGGAAGTGAACTATGAGAGACTATGGACTCTGAAAAACAACCTGAGGGTTTTTAAGGGGCAGGAGGTGGGAGGTTGGGGGAACCAGGTGATGGGTATAGGAGAGGGCACGGATTGCATGGAGCACTGGGTGTGGTGCAAAAAACAATGAATACTGTTATGCTGAAAATAAATTTAAAAAAAAAGAAGGATAAAGACAAATACCATATAATTTCCCTTATATGTGGAACCTAAAAAACAAAAACAAATTAACCCCATCTGTACCCCAATATTTATAGCAGCAATGGCCACAGTCGCCAAACTGTTGAAAGAACCAAGATGCCCTTCAACGGAAGAATGGATAAGGAAGGTGTGGTCCATATACACTATGGAGTATTATGCCTCCATCAGAAAGGATGAATACCCAACTGTTGTAGCAACATGGACGGGACTGGAAGAGATTATACTGAGTGAAATAAGTCAAGCAGAGAGAGTCAATTATCATATGGTTTCACTTATTTGTGGAGTATAACAAATAGCATGGAGGACATGGGGAGATAGAAAGGAGAAGGGAGTTGGGGTAAATTGGAAGGGGAGGTGAATCATGAGAGACTATAGACTCTGAAAAACAATCTGAGGGGTTTGAAGTGGCGGGGTGGGGGGTGGAAGGTTGGGGTACCAGGTGGTGGGTATTATAGAGGGCACAGATTGCATGGAGCACTGGGTGTGGTGAAAAAATAATGAATACTGTTTTTCTGAAAATAAATAAATTAATTTATAAAGTTAAAAAAAATTAACAAACAAAACAAACACCAACAAACTCATAGGTAAAGAAAATAGATGGACAGTCACCAGAGCAAAAGCAAGTTGGGAGGTGAGTAAAAGGGCTAATGGTGATCAGTTGTAAGGTGACAGATGGCAACAAGACTTTTGGCAGTCATCATATTGTAGTGTACACAGATGTTGATTTATAATGTTGTACAACTGTAACTTATATAATAAATCAAAAATGACCAACAAATGTTTATTTTATACTAGATATGGCTGCAGATATTGCAAATCTAAGAGAGAGGAAAACAATGTCTTCATGGAGTTTCTATTCCAGTGTAGAAAAATAAACAATAAACAAGTTGACAAATAATTTTAGGCAGTTATTAGTGCTGCAAAGAAAGTTTTAAAAGGGCTCTAGGATATAAAGGAATTTGAAAGCTAGGCACTTCCTAGGCATCTATAACCTAAGTGATGGAAAGGAACCAGTCAGGTGAAGGTCTCAGGGGAAAACATCTCAGAAATAGCAGGTGTAAGGAGAGAATGAGCTTTGTGTGTTTAAAAAAAGGTTGTGGGAGAAGGGTAGGCCTATGAGATGAGATCAGAGTGGTCATCAAGTAGGGTCCTACAGCATTTAAAGGCATAGTAAGGATTTGAGTTTTGTCCTATTTTTTGTTGTTTTTTTTGTTTATTTTACAGAGAAAGAAAACTATTTATTTTTTAATTAAATTTATTTATTTTCAGCATAACAGTATTCATTATTTTTTCACCACACCCAGTGCTCCATGCAATCTGTGCCCTCTATAATACCCGCCACCTGGTACCCCAACCTCCCACTCCCCTGCCACTTCAAACCCCTCAGATTGTTTTTCAGAGTCTATAGTCTCTCATGATTCACCTCCCCTTCCAATTTACCCCAACTCCCTTCTCCTCTCTAACTCCCCATGTCCTCCATGCTATTTGTTATGCTCCACAAATAAGTGAAACCATATGATAATTGACTCTCTTTGCTTGTCTTATTTTTTTTAAGTGGATAGTCATTAGAGTGCTATAGGCAGGAAAGTGATAGGATATAAACAATACTTTTAAAAGATCACACTTCCAGTTATATGGGGAAATGACCTTAACATTAAAAAATAAAGACAGTATACCAGGCAGAAAAGTAAAGGGACTTGAGGTGTGTTTTGACAGTAATGAGTTGTTATAAGATGGGACCATGAAATACAAAATTTTGAATGCCAGCTTTGGGAATTAATTCAATCCCTGAAGAGAGGATTGAGGTTCCTGACCGTAAGATTAGTGTAATAGTAGAGCAATAATCTATTTACTTGTTGTTACCTATTTCCCTCTACTAGAACATAAACTTCATGACATACTTTATCTTATTTTCCAGCACCTCTTCACCATCACTATCATCAACACAAAACTATAAGCACCTGGAAGGCAGACACCAGGCTAATCTGACTTTGAATACACAGTTATTAGCACACAGTAGACTCTCAACAAGCGATTAATGAATGCAATGAATGAATAAATGATAGAGGGATGTATTAAACATAAATTAGATTTCGTGGAGAGAGATGGGGATGAGCCAATGAGGTTGCTACAATAATACAGATTTGATGAGTTAAGGCACAAAACCAAGAAAAAAGATGGAATAAAGGACAAGAAAACCATCTATATTTTGAGGAGAATCAACAGAACTTGGAGACAGTGGTGACCTGCTGATTATAAAACTGAACAAGAAGTTGCAGGAGACTGCAACATTATAGCAGAGTAGATGTCATACCCATTCCACACATCCCTGTTCTGTTCCCTGTCCAGTTTGCTATCCTGGTCTACAGAGATGGTAAAACTGAAAACCACTTTTCCCAGGGCCTAGGATTATGAGTGTGATATAGATTTGGCCAATTAGATGCTATTTGCATAATATGTGAATGCATAATTGGAGACCACACTGCCTGCTTTTGCTGTTTTGTTGGCAAGCTCAGTCATGGAGGCATTTAGGGGTTTTGTGTCTACATTTAGCAGAGAGGTGTCAGAGTCCAGGCAACAGCTTCATGTGTGTCTAGAGTCAGGGAACAGGGCTTCCGTTATGCTGATGTGCATTATACCAGGTTACCAGGTTCAGTTGTTGTCCTAAGAGTGAAAGAGTAATAGCTTCTCAATTATAGCACTTTGCTTATGATGGCCACTTTCAGGACATGACAGCATCAGATTGTGATAGTATTGGCTACTGTGAGGAATCAGCAGCTCCCTCAGTGGGCAGACACAATATGGTGGCCTTGGAGGCTCTTCCTAAAAGCTTGGCAATTATTCTGTTTCTTCAGCCCTCAGACTGATTCTATAAGTTACTCTCATAATAAGGCCCTTCTTTCTTTTTTTTTTTTTTAAGATTTTGTTTATTTATTTGACAGACAGAGATCACAAGTAAGCAGAGAGGGAGGCAAAGAGAGGAGGAAGCAGGCTCCCTGATGCGCAGAGAGCCTGATGCGGGGCTCGATCCCAGGACCCTGGGATCATGACCTGAGCTGAAGGCAGAGGCTTTAACCTACTGAGCCACTCGGGTGTCCCAAGGCCCTTATTTCTTAAATTAGCTGGAGAGGATTCTGTTTTCTGTAACTGAACAGCAAGAAATATAATGACTACTTCTGGATCTGAACTTGGGACACAAGAAAGGAAAAGTCAAGAAGATGAGAAGATGGTAGAGATAGAAAGAGAAAGGAAGACATTCTCCCACCTTGGAGGAGTAGAAATAGGAAGTATGGCAAGAGGGAAACTGAGCCACAACAGGATAGAAAACCTTGAGCACAGCCACAAAGCAACAAGTAAGGATGAACAAACATCCTGGGAATGGAGCACAGAAGTTCTGAGTAGACCACACCATCAAGGAGGAGATCTGAAGGCAGGTAGCACCCTGCTAGAGGATAAGAGCTTCCAACAGAGTCTCTGAAAACAGACTCTTTGGAAAGCCTTCCCATAACTATTTAGATGAATTCAAATGGCCTGTGTACATGTTTTGAATATTGTCCCAAGAAGGAAATGTGGGATTGAGCCATTGGATATGGTGACTGCCTTGCTTGTGAGCCAGCGCTCCAGGGGCTACTGCCAGGGTAATGCAGCAGAAATGCATAGAAACACACAGTAGGTACCAAGAAAACACAGGTCATCCTGGAAGCTTCCACTAGATAACAGAAGGACAAAAATCCTTTCACAACAGAATTTGAGCGGTCTAGGAAAATACCACAGAATGAGATACTGGAAATTGCTTTCTCAGTGGAAATCAGAATGATTTACAGAGTTAGGGAACTCTGAGTTTAGCAATGTCTTGGGTTTCCAGACTGTTCTTGCCAACTTTCAACCAAGGATTCAACAGGGAAGGAAATGATGGATGTAGGATAAAAGAAAGGCAGAGATGCATGTAACTATGAATCTGCAAATGGGTCTTACAAGTGTTTAAGCTTTTTCCTTGTATTAATTTGTTCATGCTTTTGTTGCTGTCTGTTTACCCTGACCCATGTTGCAAAGGACTTGAAGAATTGTGTGACATATTTAGTCATTTGTATACTTTTATTTTTAGAAGTATGTGTTGGTAATAATTATCTTGATAATACATAGAATCTGTGTCTCCAATCCTGCATCTTTGTCCATTCTCTCTCTGCTGAATTTGTAAAGAACTTCTAACAAAAGCAAACAAAATATGCAAACATCAACATGTTGAACACTCTTAGGCATCGCTGTCATATAGAAAATTATTTAAATCACTTATTCCAACATGCTCATTGTGCCAATCATACCACCGCCATAAACTGTATTATAAAAGAGAACACGCACACATACACAGTTGATGTTCCCACTTCAACATGATGTTCCCACTGCCAAAGGCTCACAGGCAGACAAAAATACAGGTTACAATTTGCTGCCAGGTGTCAGGACTGAATCTGACAGAACTGTTGGGTGGGTGATTTCACTTGTCCTTTCTAAAGTTGCGGTCTCTGGCATCTTGGGGATAACTACAGTGCTCTCTCTAGAAAGCAAGGGACTGGGGGAGAGAGGTGAACTGTTAAATCTTTCCAATGCATCTTAGTATAAAATCCCAATATTCTAATGAGATTTTCAGTTTGGGTGTTTTGACACAAAGCCCATAAGCTTCATGTGAACCTTTCCAAACTGTGCACCACAGTATTCTATATCATGTAGGTGCTGGCCACTTTATCACAGAAGTTTAGAGCTGGAAAGGATAATAAGTGCTTGACAAGGGGTTAAAAAGCCAGATTTCCACATCTCCTACTTGTGTGGCTCACCATGAGCATTTCCATGAAGTAGATTTTATCTTTCAAAACAAATCAGTGATGACAAAAGTAGTATGATGGGCTGGTCCATGTCACAATGGAGAGCCTGTGATTCTCTTCTCTCAGAACCAGAGAGGTCTCATCAAAACTAGACTCTAGGAGTTAAAGCATCTTTATAAACCCACTTCTTGCAAAGATGATGATAACGACAGTAATTTTATAGGTTGAATTGTGCCCCACTAAAATCTGTATGTTAGAGTTCTAACGCCCAGTACCTCATTATTAGTAAACTTATTTGGAAATAGGAGGGTTGCAGATATAATTATTAGTTAAATTAAAATGAGGTCATACTGGAATCGGGTGGGCCCCTAATCCAATATAACTCATATATCTGTATAAATGGAGGAAATTTGAACACACACATGCACACACAGAAAGAACATCATATAAAGATGAAGGCAAAGATCTACAAGCTAAGGAATACCAAAGACCACCAGCAAGCCAGCCAAAGTTAGGAAAGAAAAATGGAACAGATTCTCTCTCACAGCCCTAAGAATCAACCCTGCTAGTACCTACATTAAGGACTCCCAGCCTTCAGAACCATGACACAATAATTTTGTATTGCTTAAACCCCCAAGTCTGTGGTACTCTGTTATGATAACTGTAGAAAACCAATCCAGGAAAAAAATTCTAACAATAAACATCTAATAACATTAGCAGCATTGTATAGCATTTTGAAGGTTCCTTCTCCAAGTCAAAGAAGAAGGTAGGACAGGTTTTTGTTTTAACTTAACTGATGGAAGTAACAGGAGTTTCCCCCAGCTTACATCAAAAGGTCATGGAAGAGCAGGAGACTGAAATTATGAGTTCTCAGAATTGACTTTCTAAGGTTTTGTGACAGCTGGTAGCCTGACCTATGTTGAGGAAAAGAAGACACAGAAGGGAAGAATACAGCGCCCAGACATCCACTGTTCTTCCAGGTCTACTTTTTAAGGTTAGCTGTTAATCTTCAACAAGAAAATATTGTAGGGGATGGTCTCTATGAACTCAGACCTGAGTGGGAACATGGGAGGTGAACTAACACTGACAACAATATAATAACTCACTGCACAGGTAGAAAGGCGCTGGAAAAGAGCTTCCTATGAGCCCTCTAAATTTAGTATTCCATGGATTAACTGGAGGCCTTCTAGCTTTGGTCTCCCTACAGCTCTTGGGCTGTACCACATGCCTCTCACATGGGGCTTGCTTTGTCCTGGCACCTGATGACAGCAGGCCAGAGTTGAAGATCTGCAAGGGGAATGAGTGCATCACTACAACCTGAAAATGTCAGAACATACTCCAGCTGCCCCAGCTTCCTTGGAAATCCCTTCTGGTTTTGTCACCCAGGCCTTTATCTAATCTTCCAAAGAATCTTTTACAGTGTTATTGCATATCCTCTCTGGGAATAATAAGCAAAGCAAATTTACTTTTCACTGTGTTAAGTGTAATGACTATTGATTTATTCTGAAATTGCCTCTTTAGACCATTCCATCTCGCCATGTCAAAGTGATCCCTCGATTTCTTATATCCCAGATTTGGTGAAAAAAAAAAAAAATCCTTTCTTTCCCATCCCCTAAATGAGTTTGTGATTTGTACCCTTCTTCTGTTAAACTACCCATCAATGTCACAGCTACTTAGTCTCTCAATTCTGTTGGCTCATTATTCACCAATCAAGTATTGAATAATTTCCTTATGTAATTCCCTGGCCAAGCCCTGGTGACACAAAGATAAACAAAACACTATCTGTTCTCAAGTAGTTCCACTCTCTAGGGGCAGAATTACAATGGAATGGGATGCTGACTGGGCCTGAGCCAAACCAACCAGAATGTGATTTGGGCTCTGGGAGAACAAGCAGAGCATGTGGGTTTCACTCAAAGTTGGACCTTGTGCTGATCAGAGTTCTCTGCAAACAGCAGAAGAAAATTCTGGCTTATTTAAGTACAGGAGGGAGGGGTTGGATTACTGGAATGGCTTTGGGAAGCCTCAAGAGATCAAAAACAGGCTTCAGAAAGCTAGGAGCGAAGTCTGTTCCTGGTGTTTGATGAGCAGGAGTTGTTCTCAGAGTGACTGCTCAGTTATTCCCGGTCCTTGGATCATTCCACTTTAAGACACAGATCCAAAAGAGAGCCTTGTTTGCTGGACCTTGGTTCTAAACCCACCTCTTTTCCAGGAAGACCAGACCACCTTACAGACTTTGTGTTCAGATTGCATCCATTCGTGGATAAGCAGTTCCTTACAAATTAAAAAATAATAATAATAAATAAATTTTTTAAAAAATCACAGGGCTTACATTAGAGCAAGAAATCACTTTCAGAGAGAGCCTATAAGAGATGTCCACAAGAGGAACTAGAATAGTCTGGGACGGTGGAGAAGACTCCTGGGAGGAAATGGACAAGAGCAAAATTTTAAAGAAAAGTAAGAGTTAGTGTGGTAGATGGAAGAGAAAAGCAGGAAGGAAAGTTCTCTGAACAGTGCAGACCAAAGCATAAACCAAGCCCTGAGGACAAGCTGGAATATTTTACTGAGTGACAAGAAAGCAGGGGGGTGGGGGGCAGCCACAGTTGGGAGCCAGATTGTGGATGAGACACCCTGCCTTTGATGTAATGGCACAGGTATATGAAAGATGAGAGAAAACCACGCAAAACTGAACATAAGGCTCAGTGTGTCAGCAATGTAAAAGGCAGGCAAGAAATAAGAAATAAGCATAAAATGATGCACAGGGCCAAGCATATGGCTAACGCTTAGTGAGTATTAGTTCCATTATCATTACAATCCATAAAATGGGTTATATCAGTGTCTTCTTCAGAGGTTTGTCTGAGAACTCAGGGAGCTGGGGATGTGAAGCAGATGACATATAGCAGTTGTGTTTCCAGTGTGTGCCCTACTTCTGTTTCCATTCTTGCAATAATTTAAGTCAAAATGATTGAAAATAGCCACATGACCTGAGGTGATTGTGCTGAGAATAGAAAGAAGAAAAGAGAATGAGGGACTAAGGTGAGCAGTTACCACAGGACATGAGAAGGCAAGAAGTCTAAAACCCTCCAGGGTTCTGAGGTGGGAGGCTGAGCAGATACTGGTATTATTCACCAAGACAGGAAAGGTGAGAGAAAGGAGACATGCTTGGTTTGGCATTTGTAGTGTAAACTATGCCAGCTTTGGGTTTTGGATGGTAGAGAACATCCGTGGGTGGTGGTCCTGTGTGGCTCTGGCCTTTCCTCCCCTACCAGTGTTCATGGGAACAGAATGGCCAAAGTGGAGACTACTGGACAGGGCACAGAAATTCAAACTGACAATGAGGGTACCAAGTCATATGACCTGATCTGATATAAACCATTTTTAACCTTATCCTCAAATCCTTTTACTACACTGCACTTCCAAGGTACACCATGTCCTTTTAATTTAAATTCCCATGGAAATCTCCCACCTCGTGGTATCTCTCGTAAATAAACTCTTTCCAAAAGGAAAAGAAGAGGAAATTAAAACAAAAACAAACAAACTCAGGATCTTTAATGTCTAAAAAGCTATCTCCCCTGAATGCCTAGGGTTTCTAGAATATAGTTTTTCCAGTTTCCAAGTCACAACTTGTCAGGAGGACCTGGGTCCTTCTGTGGTCCATGGATCTACATCCATCTCAGCACTTGACACGCAGTGATCAATTATAACGAATGGAGGGGAAGCCAGATTGGAAATGTTACTAAGCACAAAGAGTAGGGTTTTTTGGTTTGTTTGTTATTTTTTTTTTGAACTTACGATGTGTTTCAGATTATACAACATCTGTCTGTTTAAATTTCAGCTGCAGAAATGTTTTTCCTGCTTTAAAGTTTTCCTGATTTCTTATAATAGTAACTGATGTTTCCCTGTGCATTCTAACTTTTTTTCCTGACTAATTTTACATTCGAAACTGAGTGTTAGGGAGACTGATTTGCCCAAGGACATAGGGTGATCGCACAAGTTAGAAGGGACTAAACACTGGGGCTCTTGACTCCTAGGGCAGTGTGCCTTCCCAAAGCTCTCTTCCCTGTGTTTGGTTGGAGCCTGTCCTTCTCAGAGGACAGACCCTCATCAGAGCACACACCCTGGGAACAGGCAGCACAATCAGTGAGGAGGCTCTTCACATCCCCCTGCTCACTCATCCAGAGAATATACTGAGCTGTTCAGGCAGGGCTGATTACAAAGGTCAGTAGTTGACACGTGGCTGGAGAGCTTTGCAGAGGGATAATCAGGTGTAGGCTCTTTCTTCCCTCTGAGAACTTTTCAATTTGATCAGGGTAACACGTTCAAGGGTGTGAGTTGACCTCTTAGCGTACTGTAGTTTTGTGTTCATGATACTCGTCTTCTAGAAGTGTATGAGACCCAGAGGTATAGCAAGTGATGGAATTAGAGAGGTTTTGCATTGGAAGAGAGCAGAGAAAGAAAGGGAGGAAAAAACAAATCATTTCAATGTATAAGCAAGGAAATTTGGATTTAGGCCAACAAAGCTGCATTGCTGAATAGAGAGGCAGGTTTGGTAATAGAATGCAAGCCTCTTGACTCCCTGACCAGGGTGTTCCCCCACATTGTAAGGTATAGGGCTGCAAAGAGTAAACCAAGTCACTGTCTTCATTTCTCACTAATCAATTCAACAGGAAAACTTGGGTTTAACAAATAACACATTGGAAACAGTCCCTCAAGGCACCACTCCAAAGCTGGTCTGAGAGTCTAGGAGGCCGTGGTCCTAAGCTCTGAGTCAAAGCCATCCTAATGACTCACACTTTGATCCTGACCCTCCTGGGAATCTCCTCGTATTTGTAGGAACTGTGCCAAACAAACATACGGACAGACTCAGTGTAGACCATAAACCAGAAAGCCTGCTTCTGTCAAGCTTATCTGCTGCCTCAGAGATCAGTTGCCTGTCACAACTGATTAATATATATAAATATGGCCCTTCTATTCACCTGTAGCTGATTTAGACCAAGTCTGAGTAGGCAACTTCCTATCATCGTGTGACTGAGAGGATATACCTTCTTGCCCCAACACACACACACACACACACACCAGTATGAAATCAAAGTATCTCAAATTTCAAATTAGAAATGTGATTCCTTTTATTCTTAAAAGGTCTTTGACTTTTCAGAACCACCTGATGAACCATAAATCTTCAGAGAAGGGAAATAAGAGGCACCTAATAGAGTAGGGACTTCTGGGCAAAGGGTTGGTAATGATGCACAGGGACGTATAGGAGCACCAAACCCACGTTCATAGGCTTCAACTTTTACTAACTTTTATTGAGCACTTAACATATACCAGACACCAAGCTAGGTGCAGGGAAGACAAAGATAAATAAGGCATAGTCTCTGCTTTCAAGGATAAAATTCTTCAGCTAGACAGAGGGAAAAGTTGTAAACCATCACAATACTATGCAGTAAAACATTTAAATGATTATATGCTCATAGTACTACTTAGAGAAAACAGATGAGGGCCACCTAAAAATACCCAAAGAACAGTTTGTTACTTTAGGAAGTGATGCTTGAGCTGAGGGTTTGTTTGTTTGTTTGTTTATAAATGAGGAGAAGCTCACCATGAAAGAGGACCAAAAACACATTTGAGGCCAAAGAAGCAACCTACACAAAGACCCAGCGTCAAACTATATACCGAGTCTTCAGGAATAGCCAGCAGTTCTGAATAAGTATAATGACATTACAGACACCCACTTTTAGGGTGTTGAATAATCTGGTTTGCTCTGCTTGGACTGTGGGAAATCTCAGAGAATGGGACTTTCAGTACTATAACCAGGAAAAGTCCCTGCTAAGCTACTATAAGTTACTATAAGTTATACTATAAGTGTGTAAGTATAAGTTACACTATAAGTGACTATAAGTTAGTCACTCTATAGATGATCATGAGAAGAAGGATGCACATGTTGGGGGAAAAGTAGCAAAGCAAATTGCCTAGTGGGAGGAGCACTTGACCAGGAGCGAGAGGCCTTGAAATCAGACTTGATGCTACCACTACTAGAAACCTTCTTGAAATCAGTCTTCTAACCTGGACTGTGGCAAAGTTATGGTGATAGAGTTCAAAAGTTCTGAATGTCTGAGGAGTTTCCCAAAGAGCACAGTTAGGTAGAATCATCTACTTCAACAATAGAGCATTGCACAAAATAATTCTGTGAGTGCAAACCTACACAGATCCCATAAAGTCTTCAGGAGCAAAAAGAGCCCACGGGATGCAAAAATCGAGAGAAACCACCTACTGCTACATGGCAGCCTGTGGTGGCCATGATGATGACTGTCTTAGTGCCTCTTATTTGAAAGTAGCCTCTTAAGCTACTAGCAACTGGTTTGTAGCCAGGTTTCAAAACGATTTAAAGTCACCAGGCCCTCTTAGTCATGACTATTTACATGTACATTAAATGGTAATGACATAGAGCTGCCAATCTCTGTTGTACTGTATCTTGCCACAAACTTTCTTGTTTATTCACTCATCCATTGTACCAACAGATTATAATAACATATTTGTTATTTAGAAAAGAGAAAGAGAAAATGGCAGTACCTGAGCTATTACCTCATTGAGATGATGGTGACTTAGGTGATTACCTCCTAGAATTACAAACTAACCTAAAGCTAGGTAACCTTCTCTAATTTTTCTAGCACAGTGCTAGAATTATTGAAAAAAGCTCCAGACTCCAGAGCAGTTGTACACAACTTTTATCTACATTAACCCCAAAATTCCAAGAAGGACTTATATCTATACTGCACCTTGACTACAGACAAAACATAAAGAGAGCAACCAAATTCAGTCAGAGAGAAAAAAAAAACTGTCACTGTTTGGGAGGGTCAGAAGAAGACCCATGGAGTGGAATCATGTGAGCTCAGTAACTGGCTGGCTGACTAAATTTAGTGCTTCAGGGTTTTCTCCAGACAATCTTCTTCTATGTGAGTATTATGAATCCAAAACATAATGTGAGCTTCTAAACTGCATTTTCTATTTTCTGGATTTTTAAGTTTCTCATATACTTCCACAGTTGGGAGATCAGCACTGCAATCCTTGCACAAGTTCTAAAAAATAATCAGTTCCATTTCCAACCCCAATGATTGTTCTCGGCTTCACAGCTTGTAGTCTCTGCCAGGAAACGAAGCAAACGTTCCCTCTCTCAAAGCAGGTGCAGCAGCCTGACAATAATCCAATAAAAAACCTATTAGCTGGGTCTCCATGACACTCCTGGTATCCATGGGACCCACAATATCTTTAATGTAGATAATAAATCCAGACCATTTCCTTCCACAATTGCTCCCAATATGGCTCCACTCCTAGGACTGTTCCACTAACCTTTTGTTGCTGTGTTTTCTCATGAATGCTGAATCACTCTCTAATCTTTGCCATGAAACACGTGCAGTCCCACTCAGTGAAACAGATCAATCTGCTTGTGTTAGCCAATTGCAATTGCTTACTGGGCCATATCTGTAGATTGCAAACAGCAGGCCTACTACTGACCAAGTTGTAAATTATCAGTCATGGCTTGGTGGTTAAGTGATGATGGGTAAAGAGAGAACACAGGGGAGGTTTGTGGCCTTTGGAGTCTCTGCATATATCTCTAAATAACCCCACACATGTAAACTCCAGAACACGTCATTATTGCTAAATAAAAATTCAAGGAAAAGATGTTTCAATTCATCCTCCATAATGCCTTTCCATCAATATGCTTATTACCTTATCTCATGCCAATTCAGAAATCTTTTATAGCAGGCTACACTAAAAGACCCAAACTTCCCTCGACTTGGGATTCAAGACTTTAATCGTTAGGCACCTTTCATATATCCAACAACATTTCTTATTTCCTCCATACAAACACTGTTTGAAGAGGCAAAATGTCTCACTGTTGAATACACATGATGCCCATGATCTTCTCCCTTCATTTGCTAGATGTAATCTCCATCAAGGCAGGAGCAAAGTTTGTCTTGCTAACTCTCATCTCCCTAGCACCTAGCACAGTAACTGGTATCTAATACACATTTAATAAATATTAATTAATATGATAAATTAATTTTCTATAGAGCTTTTCCTCTAAAATAAATGTTCTGTACCTTTTAAATATTTATTTTTCTAGTCTGTAAGACCCTGCTCAAACCTTGTCCCCTTCTGAAAGTTGATCTTAGGCTATCTCAACTATATCGACCTATTTTCATCAAAGTCCAATTGTGCTGCAGACATTGTGTTTAACTCTTGACTTAGAAAATGTTTGAAATTTAGTATTTGCATGGACCAACACATCATTTTTTATAAATGAGAAATTTGTAGTCCAAGAAAATGCATCACTCGTACAAATTTACATAGTGCATCATAATCAAGACAGGAATCAGGCATAGGTTTTTGCACAATCCCAACTCTGTCATAACTTGGTCTTATCTGTACCAGGAGGCCATTATCCCTTGAAGGCTTATAAAGTATTGACCTCTCCATGTGCACAGGATAGCTTTCATTCAATATATGATAAATATTATTAAATGACATATTTGTTCTGAAACATAAGATTGTGAGCTCTAAACAATAGAACATGTTGAATTTGTCTTTGTTTCATGTTTAATGAAAAATTGAAGTCACCTCAGATTTGTGATGATTTATCTTAAACCAACAAAAACACCTGGGTAGCTATTATATGTCTTGCAAGCTATATCAAATCAACAGCCTCTCAGAATCAATAGTTCTCCAGGGAGACTATGTCCATTCAACAACTCTTCTTCAAAGTGTAACTGAAGTCATAAAAACCTGAATAATGAGGAAGAAGGGAGAAAGGAAAAGGGGGTTCCATTTTACAAGATGAGGGAAAAAAACCTTCAAGAAACCCTATTGCCCATATCATCTAACCTACTGTTCCCTTGAGGAATATGTTGAAAGAGACATAGGAGGTCTTGTCCTGCTTAGTGCATATTCTCATGGAAAAAGTACTACATAATAAGGCTGTGTACCAAAATCCTAAACTTAGATCCATGATAAATGGGTTGGATGAGTAGTCTTATAATGATCTTAGCATTACTGAATATTTCTGATAAATACAGAAAAAATGGTGGCTGTGCCTATTAGCAGCTCACCACTATCCTTGTCCTCTCCTTCTGAAGAGGCAGGCAAATTACATTTCTGAACTTACCTTGCACTTACTAGTGGTCATTTGACTGAGTTCTAAGCCTGTGAAATGGAAATGGAAATAAGCTTACTACTTCCTACCTAAAATCTAGTCATTGAAAACTGCTTTACATATTATCTTCTTTTTTTATTTATTTTTTATTTTCAGCATAACAGTATTCATTATTTTTGCACCACACCCAGTGCTCCATGCAATCCGTGCCCTCTATATTACTCACCACCTGGTACCCCGACCTCCTACCCCTCGCCCCTTCAAAACCCTCAGATTGTTTTTCAGAGTCCATAGTCTCTCATGGTTCACCTCCCCTTCCAATTTACCCCAACTCCCTTCTCCTCTCTATCTCCCCATGTCCTCCATGCTATTTGTTATACTCCACAAATAAGTGAAACCATATGATAATTGACTCTCTCTGCTTGACTTATTTCACTCAGCATAATCTCTTCCAGTCCCATCCATGTTGCTACAACAGTTGGGTATTCATCCTTTCTGATGGAGGCATAATACTCCATAGTGTATATGGACCACATCTTCCTTATCCATTCGTCCGTTGAAGGGCATCTTGGTTCTTTCAACAGTTTGGCGACCATGGCCATTGCTGCTATAAACATTGGGGTACAGATGGCCCTTCTATACTCTTACATCCCAACAGACCAATCGTTGAAGCTATGGGCTGAAGATGGCAGAGTTGACATTAACCTGAGTCCCTGAATGACCGTGTAGGAAAGAACTACCCTGAAAACCTAAACAGAACCTTTAAACAATCATTATTTAATCTCCTGAATCTTAGGGGGGCTATTTGTTACTGAAGCTTACTATACTCTAACCAATAAAAAAAAAAAAAATCATTCACAGGAATGATGTGAAGTATAAATTTACTTTGCAAATTATATAACCAGGATGCAGATCAGATGGGGATAATTTATCAAAATTACACATAAATTGTCTTTTACCCTAACTTTGCATGATTTTCAAAAGAAAAAAATGATACCAGTATATTTTTATGTTTCTGTATTTGCATTACTGTAAATCTCCTTATACTGATACATGAGAATATAACTTTTTAAAAAAATATCTAAAAGGTCTTACATTAATTGTAGTGTTATTAAAATAAAAAAATCATTGAAAAATCTAAAATTTCTCAGGTAATGCATATAAAATTCTTTCATTTGTTTAAAATGACTTCAGGAATAAATCAGATTTTAAGCTGGAATTATGTAAGAATTTCTCCAGTCTTTATTCTGATTGTCTAAGTTTAAATCTGGCCAAAAGAAAGAACTAGACCTCAAAGAGCTAATCTAACAGTTGGTACAGATAGGTGGTTCAAGAAATCATCCCATTCTCTATAGCCACTAGACTTTGACAAGAGAGAAAGAAAAAGAACTGAGAAGATCTTCAGAGAATGTGAGTACATGAAATAAGACTCTGACAGTTTTTTTCAGTTTATACCCTACTTGTAACTGAATGATACATTCCATAATCAGATTCTTCTAGAAGATCATAACTTACCAGGCAACACAAGGATAGCTCATAGTCTAAAAAGCATTCTCAAATTTTCCATTTCAGTCAATGGGCAGCACTATCAAGCTTAAAATTCAATTTGAATCTTGCCAATTGTTCCTAGCTCCATACTATCTCTAGAGTTCCATTATTTATCTTCCATTTTCAATATACAAGACCCCAGATAAACTTTCTAAACTCCATTTTTGAATTATTAAAAAAATATATTCCTAACTGTTCTTAGCTCAAATACCTCTCTAATCCATCTACCAAAGCAGGTGCCCTAAAATACCATTGTATCATATAAAAACAGTAAGAATGGGACACCTCAAATGTGTGGCTCAGTGGGTTAAGCATCAGACTCTTGATTTCAGCTCAGGTCTTGATCTTGAAGTCATGAGTTCAAGCCCCACCCAGTGCAGAGCTCACTTAAATAATAATAATAATAACTATCTTTTATTAAACACTAAGCACTGGAATCTATGCCGAATACTGTGCATCTATTACTTTATTTCTACAACCAGTCTATGTGGGTTATTTTTCATTCCACATAAAAAAATGAGGAGACTAAAGCTTACGGAAGTTAAGTAATTGACTTTCCTTGTAGCTTTTCAGACCCTGACCTGTCTGACTTTAGAGCCTGAAATTTTGGCCATTATATCATGATGCCTTTAGAATAATAGTATAATAAGAAATCCCTTAATCCACTTGTTGATCTTTAGGTAAAAACTTCTCTCTCATCTCCATTCTTTCCTGTCTCAGGGAATTCAAAAGAACTCTCCACAATGTGTAGAAACATACTCTCATTCTTCACAAACCAGCCCGTAGTATGCCACACAGACATCTCTTTGGCTACATTAAATAGTCATTTCAACCTAACTTTACTACTTTACTATGTGGGGCGGAGGGGTAATAGTGGATAACTATTCCCTTACTTCCCATACAGCAAGTGTGTTCACCTCATGATTTCCTTGTCTAACAATCTTTTTTTTTTCCTGTCCCTGCCATTTTCTTCCTCCATTCTGCTCAGACCTCAGATTCACACATACACACACTTGCCCACAAGAGTACAAAAATATTTATTAAACATCTATCACCTACTGGGAGGTAGGATCTCTTCTAAGCTCTGGAAAAACAGGAGTGGACAAAGTTGAAAGAGTTCACACCCTTAATGAGTTTTCATTCTGGTAGGATCAACCAGTGTCTTGATGTTATTCATAGAGAACTTGAAGCTCAAAGAACTTATATAGTATCTGAAGTCATGGAAGTCAAAACTGAAAGAGAAGAATATTAGTGCTGATCCAAAGATGTGTGTATGAGAATTAGTCCTTGGATAGGAGGGTGCAAGAGAAACTAAAAATCCTTGCAAGCTTTTAACTCTGTGATATTAGAAATTGGGGAATTGCCATTTATGGGTAGGAGGCCAATGCTAGTAAAGTGGAGTCTATTCTCATTTATTATACGTCCTAGAATATTTTTCTGGAGAACTACCATTCTAATAATATTCTTCCTATGCTCAGCAAACTTAATTTTACCATATTTTTCTCCAAATGATCATTGTTTGGGTATATCCAATGTACACTCTAAAAACAGTAATTTGCCACTACAGAGAGTAAATCATTGTCTTTTTTCTTTTCTAGTTGCATATGCATGGAGAGTTTGGTTGCCAAACTCAAGTTATAAAATTTTAGTATATATAATTTAGTACAAGGAACAAAAAGAATTATAGGCATTTCCCAGAGTCTGTACGATTATTATTGTTGTTTCTACTGTTTTGCAAAACTGATTACAAGTTTAGAGATTAATTTCTAGCTCATTCTTGTTCTTTATCATTTTTAAAAACTTTTTATTTTTGTATACATTTCAGTTTGTATTATAAATCTGGTCACCTAGTCTGTGCTTAATAAGTACTTACCACTGTTGCTTTTGGAGAATCTTTACTTCAGTTTATAAATGCAATATTACTTCCTCCTCAAGAAGGGTCAAAGCCTCTTAATAACCACTCACTTTACAAACAGAAAATGTGAAAATAATCAATGTATGGTTGGAAACAAATTCACTTTACTGTGTCCCAAATATGTAGTTAATAATGGAAGATAAAAGCCTTGTTATTTTACTCCTATCCACCCACCCTCTAAACTACTCTTCCTTCTTAAATACATGGTCAAGAAAGAAAATAAATGCTTCTAGTTGTTTCATGCTTTGTCCAAATGAGGTCAAATTTTCCTTAAGCATGTATAGTGTTTTATGTGTTCCTATATGGTTTCTTATCTATTACCACATTTTACCCTTATAGCAGCGCCAGGAGATAAGTAGGCAGTATTACTATGCCCATGGTGCACAGATAAGTTCCAAGTTCAAGGACCTTGCTTAAAAGCACACAACTTGATATTGGCAAATCAGGTCTCCAGATATACTGACCATCCATCTTCTTTCTCCTAAACCAGGCAACCTCTGAGGCTGGACTAACATTTTTCTCAATTAAAGCTATCTACATTAATTACAGCTGTTTTCCAAGTACATAGATGGGGTAGTGAGCAGCTGTTCTTAAACTCAAAGAGGAACAAGGGCACAACCACAGAGAAGGACAACAGGAAGCATCTTTCAGGCAATTTACAACTTGAGGCCAGGCCTGCATCTGCTGTGACAAATAAAAGAGGCGATTGGGTAATTACCTATGATGTTAATCCCTATAGATGGCTGTTCTCCTTAAACCCCTCAAATCATTTTGTCCTTAGGAGTATTTCCTTCCTTCTCGTACTCTCACATTTTCTGGCTAATTATATGGTAAATACTGTGAGGGCAAGGACAGGGTCTTCCATGTCCCACATAACTAGACTGACTGGTTCAATTGGTGCTAATGTGAACAAGGGTGTCATTCAGGGTCACAGAAGGGAAAGAAACCATCACAGGGCTTTACAGGAATCTGCTGAGGGTGAAAGACCCGCGGATCCCCTTACCCAAGAATCCAACACTGCCACTGGATGCAAACAGCAAGAGGTTTATTGTCACGCAGGTACCGGCGGGTGGTCGGCAGCTCCAGCTAACCGAGCACCCCGACTGGAGTGAAGCAGGGTCTTTTATAGGAAGGTACAAACAAGTTTTGGGTGGGGCGCAATTGATTGGTGGACAGTTTGAACTTTTGAAAAAGGCATACTTGGAGTTTGCGGGTTGGCTCCAGGGACCCATGCGCGCGAAGAGAGCGGCGGGGAGGGGGGAGTAAGCTGATTGGTTATGAGGGCCCGCGCGCGAAAGGAGAGGTGGGGAAGGGGAGCAAGAAGGGGGAAGGGAGGAGTGCCATCATGGCGTCTCTATTATTTCTATAAGCCACGCGGCTAGAGAAAGGTAAGAGAGCAATTCACACAATTGATAACCTAATTTCATACCTAAAAGCCAGCGGTTTACAGAAAAGCAAACAAGCAGTTAGTTATCCTATCTATCTACTAGGGGAGGGGTCTTTCAAGGGTTCTTGTTTACAAGTGCTACTGGGTAGGTGTGGACGGATGGTCCTTAACATCTTCTCCTGATTTCCTAACAGGCCACATTCAGTCTGTCCTTCAAGGTTGCACTTTCCACCTTCTCCATGCAATTTTTCCTGAATATGCCAAGTCAATTTAATTGAATTGTCCATTTGATTGCATTTAATTGAATCCCTTAGATTCTGAATGACTTTTTAGCCTTAAATCATATCCTATCCCTTTGCAATGCTAAAGGAAGTCAGGGAAGGTGCTAAGCAATGTAGATTTGAGACGCTAGACAAGGCCTCGGGGCTCACCTGGAGGCTACCATAGACTTTAGTGGACGAGTAAAAGATGCAGCAGGGAGGCGGGAGGGGAGCATCACAGAGGACCACTCAAGCCGAGATACTGACCTGACCTCTTATCAGGCATCAACAAGGGAGTGGAGGTCTAGGCCACCATCACTACCCTGAATAAATCCAGATAATGTCTATGAATAATCAAGAAATGGTCTCCATTTCATAAAAGTAGGTTTTTTCCCCTTTTTAAAGTACTTTTTATTATGTTCCGTTAGGCACTGCAGAGTACATCATTAGTTTTTGATGTAGTGTTCAATGATTCATTTGTTACGTATAACCCCCAGTGCTCATCACAACACGTGCCCTCCTTGATACCTATCACTGGGTCAGCCCATCCCTCCACCAACTTCCCCCTGAAACCCTCAATGTGTTTCCTAGGGTCCATAGTCTCTCATGGTTCATCTCCCTCTCTGATTTGTCCCCCTTCAGATTTCCTTCCCTTCCCCTATGGTCCTCTGTGTTATTGCTTATGTTCCACATACGAGTGAAACCATATGATAATTGTCTTTCTCTGCTTGACTTACTTCATTTGGCATAATCCCCTCCAGTCCCATCCATGTGAATGCAAATGGTGGGTGTTCAAAGTTAGGACTCCCAGGTCCTCAAAAGCAATGCTGAACATGATACTTAGTTACATGGCTTTTGAAAATCAGTTTGAAAATTTTCTAGGCCTCAATTTCTTCATCTTCAAATTGAAATGATGCTTCTCTTTCTGCTTTCTTAGGATAAAAATTGAAGATAAAGTTCAGATGCCATAATATACGTGAAATATGCAAAAAAAAAAAAAGCACTGAAGCAAAGGTAAGGAATTATTATCTAATTTGGCTACTACATTGGAAAACGACACAGCTCTCTGAAGATGTGTGTGACATACATGTGAGTCATCTGTTTTCAACCCTCCTTCACCCAGGGCAAATCTGCATGTAAAATCCCCAGGTAGGGTAATCAGGCATGACTGCAAGGGTTCTCTTCCCCCTTTCTTTCTCTTTCACTTTCCAGGATTTTGGATCTAAGTAATGTTCAGAAGAATCAACTTGAAATATCTACTTGGAGCCACTCTTTTCTGATATAAGAACCCATTTTAATTTTTATCATTTCTCAATGTCTAACACAGAAAGTGCTGTTTAATAAAATTTGATGAATGAATGAAGTTGCAAACCAGCAAAGACTTAGGATTTATTCATTAATTAATTTGGTAATTTATACCAAAAATATATCCAGGTCATTTAGGAAATGGCTCCTCTTTCTTGTGATTTAGATCCACTAGTTAATTGGTTTCTCTGCCTGGCTGATTGTCAGCCGAGACGCCTACATTGCTTATAACCAGCATGTCCATAAACAGAGCAAAGTTATTAATTTAATCTGCTTCAGTTGGTGGGCAATGTGAGGGAACCAGCCTGTGTGTACATAGTTCCCTTGGGTTTGTTTGTTTGCGGGATTACCACCTCAGAGAAAGCCAGGCTGTGTCTGTCTACACAACACCCACATGACTGTGCTATTTAGGCTATGTAGCCAAACAATTCATTGATTCAGTGGCAAGTATCAATTGCTTGACTGAATTTCTGGTTGTCTAATGGAATGGAATGGTTAATGAACTTCGATTGGTTGATCCAATAATGCTATGGAGACAGATTCTTTTAGTATTTTTGTGTAGAAAATATATATTTCTTTACTTGAAAAGACTAAGAATGTTTTATTCACCTTCACACAAATAATTGGCCTAGGCTGATATAAAAATACATTGGTTTAGCAGGCAAGAAATTTGTCTTGTAATTGTCCTACATCTACCATACCTACTTGACCTTAAATGTATTTCTACCTCACACCTCACCTCTTCCCCTCTCACTTCTGGGCTCAATGTTATGTTTTGTGACTAAAAAGCTTAAATCAGTACATTTACATTTGGGTTTAATGAACTTCTGATGATATACCCATACTGGCCTTTGTCATTACAGAATCTTTGCTTCTATAGCTTTTAAGTATCTAACTACTTGTGACTCGTCCTGACTATACACTCAATCTATTATACGATGATCCTATCTCAGAGGACTGAAGAGCACAGGCAACACTTCCCAGTGATGGGGCGCCTGGGTGGTTCAGTCATTAAGCATCTGCCTTCAGCTCAGGTCATGATCCCAGGGTACTGGGATAGAGCCCCACATTGGGCTCCCTGCTTGGCAGGAAGCATGCTTATGCCTCTCCACTCCCCCTGCTTGTGTTCCCTCTCTTGCTGCCTCTCTCTGTCAAATATATATATATATATATATATATATATATATATATATATATATATATATATATAAAATACACACACTTCCCGGTGATGTTGACACCTAAGCTTTATATTAGACCCTGGGGAGATATTAGAATCATGAAGAAGTACAGAAAAAAGGGGAAGATTTCAGAGACAGAATTATGCACAAAGGAATAAAGTTGAGAGAAATCACAATCCTTCCATAGAAGAGGGTGCTGCTCAACTTACCTTGAACATAAACTGAGAGATGTAGCAATAGTTAGAATTGGATAATTAGGCAATGCCATGGTGTGGTGGCTCTCATAGCTAGTCAACAAATGCTATGTTTTACTATTTTTCAGGACTGCTTTAAGTAATTACAAAGACCCTTACATTCACAAACCTGGAAGTTCCTGATGGCTCTAGGACACAGAATTGGCACCAATGAGCAATATAGTTAGAAGGGGAAAGAGGTTTGTGTTAAAGCAGGAATATAAGTTGGGAAGTGGCCATCAGGATCTAGGGGAAAAATGATTGGGCCTAAACTGAAAGGCAGTGAGGTGGGTACAGAAAAGGTATTATTTTGCTTGGCATATATTTCTCAAGTCTGAGAAATCACAGACAAGAACCTCCACCATTCCTTCCACAGGGCGGCACGGTTTGCCTGTGCTAATTTAGGATTGTGGTAACTTAGGGTGTATTTTACATTATTTATTTTTTAAACTAGCAGTTATAAAAACATGTCAGAGCTGCACGCCAATTAATGAACCCCTGCAGGCTGGGCTGAGGTTTTATTAGAGGCTATAGGAGATCTGACGGCATGGCAGCCAAAGGGAGGCCTCTGGTCCCACAGTGCAGTCCTCTGTGGCCTATGTCCATGGCAAGCTGCTTCCCTTGTTAACACAGGCACAGATCTTAGCTGTGTGTTCCAAGAACTGTTGAGCTGGGACTGTTCTCCTGGCTTTTACCAGCCATCCACGTGTGTTCTCAAGAGAACCTTCTCAACATGGTACAAAACAAAAAGCAGATATGGAGGGAGGCAACTTCTGTTTGAGTCCCTCCTGCTCCCTGACCAGCCCCATGATCATGGGTGAAGCCTGGAATCTTTCTACATCTCAGGTCCTTCCTCTACAACACAGATAAAACTCCCAAAGCTACCCTACAGAGCTTGAAAATAAGGTTTACTTGTGGATCTGGGCAAACAAGATTGCATGTGAAAAGCCTATTCCAACAATAAAACATTCTACACATGCTCACACGTAGTATTGTTGTCGAAGTGCTGCGTGATGTTTTAGTTCTCTGTTTCTGAACAAACCACCCCAGAACTTAGAGGCTTACACCAACAAAGATTTAGTATCTCTCTCAAATCTGTAGATTGGCAATCGAGATGGTTTTATTTTTGCTGGCCGCAATCAGTCATATGGCTACAATATCTGATGCCTTGTCTGCAAGTTGGTGCCAGCTGCCATCTGTCATGCCTCTTCCATGAGACTTCTCATCCTGCAGTAGGAAGGACTGGACCTCTTGAGAACATGGGGATCTTAGGGCCCCAAAAGGGAAACTGGAAGCTGCAAGGTCTCTTAAGTTTCAGCCTCTGAAATCGTACATTACTACACCATATTCTATTTATCCGTCAAAACAAAACACAAGGTCAGTCCAAGCCTAAAATGGAGGGAAAATATATTCTATCTCTCAGTCGGAGGAGTGCCGAAGTCATGTTGCAAAGGATCATGGGAAGAACTACTGTAGCCATCTTTGAAAATAATCTACCACATAGGATAAAAGGAAACGTATGATATGGCCAGGACTGAACATGAGGCTCAGGGGCAATCATAATCTAAACCCAGCTACTCTTTTTAGGCTGCTTCTTAGGACACTTCATATCTACAAACACCTAGACTATATGCCCTTCCCAGAAGTCCTTCCAGAAATCTCAGAGTCCTAGATTAGCATTATTTTATCATCTTACCTAGGAATTTTTAAAGTGTAATTTAAATAGAAAAGAACATATAACAAAATGGTCTTTCTCCTTACTTCTATTTCTGACACTACTAAAAATTGATATGAGAACCAGTCAAAGGCATGAAACTTGCCCAAGCTTTAAGTTTCACCCAGAAAATTAAAACAATAATGCCTAAACCAAGAAGAAATCTTTAGATAATAGTAAAATTAACTTCCCCTTCTGATCACCAGCCCTAGGAGAACCCTGGGCATGCCCATAAGACAAAAAGTGCCAAGCCGATTTCCCAAACTCTGCTTGGGTTATTAGTGGTGCCTCCCCTGAGCATACTCCCTCCATCCTCTTTAAACTTCCAAGGTGTCACTCTCTATCTCTCCACTAGCTTTCCAGGCACATCCCCTGTTGATAGAGAACCCTTGACTACATTCAGATATTCCTGGTAAGCCCTTTTAGATCCTAACCTGAGAAGTGATATGGTGTGGATTTTCTTGTCCTTTTTCTTCTGGCCTCCTAGCTTTTCAGCTTGTCTTCTATCCCTGGCTATAGCTAATCTGATAAACTAACCTAGATAAGAAGTTCCTGAACAATACTCCTGCAGAAAGCTAGCCTCCTCCAATAGCATTTACTTTTTTACTTAGCAGGCTTCAAAGCTTTAAATTAAAGAATGATGGGGTTGAAGACTGGGACATTATTGCAGCTGGGCTGGAAGGTATTTTGGAGAAAGACACTGTGAACTTTGGTTTGTAGTTTTTAAACACAAGGAATGCATGGTTTTAAAAAAAAAATGTGTGATATCCATATAAGGAAAGCATCTTATAAAATTTTTGTAAAAGCTAAAACATTTTGCTATTGATATCTTTAGGCATACTGGTATCAATCAACTTCCTTATAATGGAAACTCAGCTAATCAAAGGCTTCCGTGCTCTATAGGAATGGCTATTAAATTCAAACTCAGCACCTCACCATTTAAGCCTGACTCAGGATGTGTTGCCATGGGTTTGGGCACCTATTAGCTAGCTTTCTATAAAGTAAGCTAAACACTGTAAGAGCCACTGGCCTTACCCACATAGAGAGTTTAGTCTGTGATGGGGAGGAGGGAAGGAGGGGTGGTGGTGTTCATTGAAAATGTCTTCCAACTGCATGCCTCAAAGCCGGCAAACCCCACCCCTCAAAATTCATTCTCTTGAGGTTTTAAATACACTATTTCTCTATTAAGAGGAACCAGGTAGGGACACCTGGGTGGCTCAGTTGGTTAAGTAGCTGTCTTTGGCTCAGATCATGATCTCAGGGCCCTGGGATCCAGCCTTCATCAGGCTCCCTGCTCAGTGGAGACGGTACTTCTCCCTCTGCCCCTCCCTCCCACCACTGCTTGTGTTTGCACACTTGTGTGCACGTGCTTTCTCTCTCTCTCTCAAATAAATAAAATCTTAAAAAAAAAAAAGGAGATAAAATATGAAGCTACTTCTTTTCCACATCTTCAGTAGACCCTAGTCTAATCCAAACTTCAGCTGGGACCAGGGTTCTGTGGCAAAAGATTGTAATTCAGAGACTCAAAGAACTTTAATTAACTGAAGGACTTCCACAGACTGTGGGCTCTAGATACAGCTCCAGAACTTCCGTGTCTACACCAGACTCCTTACTTTTGTCCCTATGGGCACTGATAAGAGCCATTTAAATTCATGTAGGTCTATTTTTCTGGAGGAAAGGCCTCCCCTTTCATCACATTCCTTATCAGGTCCTTGATTTAAAAAAAAAAAAAAAAAGGTTAAAGTGTTGAAAAGATGCAGGATGGGATAAGGGATACAAAGTGGTTCAGCAGTGGTTGAAGTAGTGGGTAAAGGGAAGGGAGCAAATCTGAACAGGAAGGCAGAATGCCCTCGAGATGAATTGTACTGTAGTCACAGTTTAGCTGTAGGCTGAGTGACTTGGAATCCAGACTTCGCTCAGCAGCGATCCAGACTATGTCCTGAACTTGAAAAAGCTTCTTTAAAGTACTCTCAGAACCCCAATTCCAGAAGAGGTATCAGGGCCCTTGTTCCTGACATACCATGACCTCCCCTAACTGGTTTCCCCACAGTTTAGAGTCTCTCATGAAAGGGCTACACTACATACTTGGGCAGGGGAATAACTTCATCCCTCATGTATCCCTTCCTCTCTGTATCTGAAGATTCAGGGTACAGAAAAGTCTTTCTTGTTGCTATATGAAGGAGAAAGAACAAGGATCTGGTTCAGGCCTGAGGGGGCCTGATATATGTATTGGTCTGATAGCTTGGCTCTGGCAGGGAGAGGACAAGTAGGGTTGGGATACATGGGTTAGACCTAATGACCAGCATCCCTTGAAGAAATTGCCACAGTAAAGCCATGCCATTCACAAGAAATATTTTCTTGCTTATTCTTATTTTTTGGCGCTTGTGGGTAGGTGCAAAGAGTAACCTTTAGAAGAGCCTAAAACTCATCTAGCACAGTCAATCATGCACACATCCACATAGGCAGAAGTGGTAGCTGGAGAAAGATTTACCTTGGCCTTATGCCTCACCCCAATGTCTCCACCTGTCTCTACCCCATAGCCCCATACATAAAAAAATATCCATATGATACCACCAAAAGTATCTTCCAGGTACATTTTTCTCCTAATAATATGCAAACTATACACACCACATGCAAACTTCTCCATCTTGCTCCATTTTTTGGTGGTAGGGGAAGATTTTTTTAAAATGCCCAAAAGGTAATTAAACAGCCAGATCGTGTTTCTTCGAGTGTGTTCATAGTGTTCTGTGATTTATGACTTCCATGGAATGTATATTTTAAAAGTCTTCATGTAAATATTGTTATGTGGTCAAACAAGTTTGGGAAGTGCTAGATTTAGAAAAATTAAATAAGTTTCTCATTGAATCTTCACTATATAACATGCATTATATATTTTCAAGAAGTGAAGTTCCTCTCAAATGTATTTTGACCATAGAATTTGTCTCACACAGAGCATTCTTTTCACTAATTTGCTATGATATTTTAGGAAATGCTTAAACAAAAGTCAGGGAAAAGAAATTCTGCAACTGGTTCTGGCTTTAAGACTTATTCAATATTCAACCTTGGTTATCTAATGCTGTATAACAAATCACTCCAACATGTATTGACATAAAATAGTATTTCCCACTTCATGGTTTTGTGTGGATCAGAAGTCCAAGAATACCTTATTTGGAGGCTAAGGGTATGGGTCTGAGTTTCCCACAGGCTGTAATCCAGGTGTGAGTCAGGGGTACAGGCATTTCAAGGCTTAACTGGGAAAGAATCTCTTCCTAGTTGAGTTCCTTTGGGTTGTTGGACTGAAAACCTCAGCTTATTACTGTCTGTTGGCCAAAACCTGCCCCCAGTTCCTTGCCATGTGAGCCTCTGAAGCTTGTTTTATTATAGCAAGCACATGAGAAGAGCCAAACGGAGAACAGGCAAAAGAAAATCATAGTAGTTATTACCTAAACTCAGAAATGGTGTCCTACCATTTGCCATATTCTATATGTCAGAAGCAGGTCCTAGGTCCAATTTACACGCAAGGAGGAGATTACAGAAGAGCGTGAGAACCAAAAATCAGGTATTACTTGAGGGCATCTAAGCAGAAGGTAATCGCAGCTATTAATAAAGATCACAGGATCTTCAATATAGAACAGTTTTAGGAGATTATCTAATTTCCATACTGAAATCTAACACTCATCTTCTCGGTGTTAGTTTGGTGCCTTTTCCACTATAGCAGGCTGCCTCAGTATCTACACCTGTAAAATGTGATTAAGGACCTCTGGGTAGCCTTTCCCCTTCAACAATTATCTGTGATGAATCAAAACAATCAAAAAAGTAAAAGTGCTTCAAGAAGCATAAAATGATAGCTACTCAGGGCTACATTTTATCTTTATTTTTAAAAGATTTATTTATTTTAGACAGGAGGGGTGAGGGGGGGACAGAATGAGAAGGAGGGAGAATCTCAAGCAAACTCCCTGTTGAGCACAGAGCGCAACAGAAGACTCGATCTCATGACCCCAAGATCATGACGTGAACCAAAATCAAGAGTCAGATACCCAGTGAGCTGAACCCTAAAGTTACATTTTATCATTATTATTTCTACTAGCAATACTGTTAATGATGTTTAGGCTTAGGACCAATCAGATTTGTAGAATAAGTTTTATTTCTGCTTCTCCCTTCTCTCTTTGGTGGTGCTTTTACAAACTTTGGGGAGATGAATATTTCCTTTTGAGACAGCTCACAGAGCCAGACATCCTATCCTGTCTCTTTCCCACATACTTGCTTCCAGTGTCATTTACTAGGCATTCTTCTTCTCATTGCACTTGTATCAGAGCCCAGTAATCTTGAGTTCCATCCTGTGAGTTTCTCTCTCAGGGGCAAGGCCTGCTCAACCTAAAAGAATTAGCTTCCTTCCTAAAGAGCCCCATGTGAAAAGAATAGGTCTGGGACACTACAGAGACCCAAACATCCTGCTATCTCATTCCTCTACATCCTACCTGTCACATGCATTAGAGGAAGAGGTCTGCTGAGTCCTCCAAAATCCCTACAACTGGACTGTTGTCACACATACAGAAATCTTACCTCACCTAGATACAGAGATACCATTTTTTGAGGAGCCACTCTGTGCTGGCCATTTCTTTAAGCACCTATAGGAGTATCTTTCATTTTCGGACACATATGTTCAAGTTTGTAGGTGAGATAAATGAGGTCAGAAAAGGTACAATTCTTTGGCCAACTTCATGACCAATAGAACAGGAATCAGACCAAGGTGTGTCTGATTCCAAAGCCCAACCTTATGTTTTTCCCCGCATCATCATGAGTTTCCAGGTTCTTTGTTGTATTCTCCAGCAAATTCTAAGCAGCATGGAGAAAAATTTGTCTTATCTGTAACCTCAGTGCCTGGCCTGGTATTGGAATTGGTATTAATTAACAATAACTATTGCACTGCCTGTTTCAGGTATATTTATGATTTTATCATTCTTTCTAAGATCCTTGAGGGCAACTTCTCACCTTACACTCCCCTCGTAGCCAAGATCAGTCTTCCAAAATATTACAAATGTATTGCTTATTTCTCCTCATCCTGCCTGACAGGTAGTGACCCCATAAGGCAAAATCATAAAATCAGTGACTACATGCAGAAAAGATTATTTTTGTTAGAGATTAAACACCTAACCCCAGTCAAGCAATAAGTGTCTGCCAGGGGATGGTTTCACGTCACACTAATACTGATTTTTTTAAAACAATGAACTGAAGGTCCCAGTGAATGCTGTTCTTTGCATACAAAGGATGGGACCTCATACTGAGGGCTTCCCTTTAATTTATTCTAAATTATCTCCTTCACACTTCAAAGAAAGCAACCTGTTCTTTTATGTTTCTCATTGAAAGCCAGTTTATCTGCTTATGTGAGGAAAGAAGAGGAAATCGGGAGCTTCTAGATGGTCTTTACGTTTTCTCCTGAAATATTTTGTCCCAAAATATTTGTTCTTCTAGGAGTCTGGCATAGTACTTATTTAATCTCCATAAGCTGCCCACATTTTAAACTTATTTCAGCCTTAAACACTACCCTAGTTCAACTGTGTATACAATTAAAGGGTTTGTTTATAGAGCTTTTCCATCAGAAGCATAAAATAATAATCAGGTGTCTTTCTGTCAGTTGACACCGCCAGCAAAAGTCTTCTTGATATTTTCCCAAATTTCTTTCACATTCATTCACCTTGCCTCTACTTTTTGGCTCCTTATTTCCTTCCTTCCTGAAGTAATTGAGAATGGGAATCGTTCTGTCAAGTTAGTTCCTCACTCTTTTGCCAAACATTCTTTATTTCACTTATTTATTGAACTCATGCATGTCCCTGGAGTTTATATTAATCCAGAGATTCACCGGATTCCAATTTAGTATTTCCTTTGCCATTGAATTCATCTCTCCATTACTGTTCAAGCCTTTAACAGTATGCATTGGTGCCAGAAAATATAACATTTATCTTCACAGCTGAGGTGCAAATAGGATATTTCTCAAAATATCTTGCCCTTTATCCAGGAGTTATAAAAGACAAAAAAATATATATATTCTGCCTAACTTAATGTCAGCTTCCTAGCTCCAGCTGTGCTGTCTCCAGTTACAATAACAACGATCATCTGTATGGTTGAAGACTGGTCAAAGATTTACTAAATGCACACATGTTGTGATAATACCTCAATTCTTTCTGTGTAAATTTTCATGAGTATTTAAGTCATTTGGAGTAAAATATGGAAAGTGGTTTTGCATATGTCAACATTGCTATTGAAAAACCCTCCTCACTGAAAAGTACTCAAACACATGGAAAATAGAAGTCAGATCACACAAACTCCAAGACGAGAACCAGTCAGAAAACAAGGTTAGAATCTTGTACAGTGGATGTAACAGCCACCCGGTCCCTCCCAAGTACCTTGGGGCTCCTTGCTCAGGGGCAGCTCAGTAGTTCCTTCGACAGCCTAGTTCCAGTTTCATTCCCCAAGGGAAGATCCTCCCTGCCCCCAATGCTCAAACAAGCCATACCCTCATATTTGTGTCTAACAGCCACAGAGTCTGAGGGAATATGAGTCTTGGTCCTCATAACATATATCATAATATTTCTTCCCTAAGCCAGATTCTCCTAGCTGGGCTTTTGATCAAAGAGCATCCTCAAGCTGTTGCTAAGCATCTTATATACAAAATATAAAAATTTTTAAAGCTGCAAGTATGTAGAAGAAACAAAATTTAAGAACTTGAAAGAGTGAAGAAAATAGGAAATAAGCAATTGTTTCTATTTTTATATGTCTTAATATAAAGTCACTTGTTAAAATTAGGAGTGTGAAATTACTAATATAACATATAAAATACCTATAAAATTCTCAATTTTGGTATATTGCAGTCAAATGCTCTACCCCTGAGCTATACCCTCCAACACTCAATTTTGGTATATTGAATGATGAAAGGTCTCCCCAGTCCTCAAATAGATTTAGGAAATTGAACTTATTTTTAGAAGGGATGAAGAATACTGAGTCTTGGATTTATATAGATAGATTTATATATATTATTTATATTTACATATATTATTTATATATAATATATTCATACATTATATATATTTATATATTATATAAGATGACAAAATATTCTCTGGGTGACTTTTATAATTTCATATTATATTCTAGGACTTCCCATCTCCATTAATAATATTGTGTTGGGTCCTGCATAAGGTAATTAAGATTTTTAAAAAATCAGCAAAGAAATCTTCCTTTGTGCTCATTATTTAGCTAACTTCATATTTCAGGAGGGGTTAGGGGAAAGTGGTACTGATTTATGATGCAAAAAGTGGAGATTTGAAAAAAAGCACTTGACCCAATGATGTACAGTTGCATTCCCAACTGCACAACTTATTAACTATATGATTTAGGAAAAACACCTTAACTCTGACAATTTTTCACCTAAAGAGATTAGTGGTATATTTCCTATCCACCTTACAAGGTTTCTATGAGACTCAAACAGAATGACACAAAAGAACTTTCTAGTAAATAACAGAATCTATTATTTAAATTTTTTAATTTTATAAACATATATTTTATCCCCAGGGGTACAGGTCTGTGAATCACCAGGTTTACACACTTCACAGCACTCACCAAAGCACATACCCTCCCCAATGTCCATAATCCCACCCCCTTCTCCCAAACCCCCTCCCCCCAGCAACCCTCAGTTTGTTTTGTGAGATTAAGAGTCACTTACGGTTTGTCTCCCTCCCAATCCCATCTTGTTTCATTGATTCTTCTCCTGCCCACTTAAGCCCCCATGTTGCATCACCACTTCCTCATATCAGGGAGATCATATGATAGTTGTCTTTCTCTGCTTGACTTATTTCGCTAAGCATGATACGCTCTAGTTCCATCCATGTTGTCGCAAATGGCAAGATTTCATTTCTTTTGATGGCTGCATAGTATTCCATTGTGTATATATACCACATCTTCTTGATCCATTCATCTGTTGATGGACATCTAGGTTCTTTCCATAGTTTGGCTATTGTGGACATTGCTGCTATAAACAGAATCTATTATTTAAAATGTTCATATATAGATGCCTCCTAAAATATTGTTTCTTTATTCATGCTGTCCATTATAATTAGTGAGGATAGATCTTATTGAGTTCAACAAGGTTTGAGCATCTTATTGCATCTGTCAATACTGGCTTCCACATTTCCATTCTAGGTCTGAGTTGGAAAGAGGGCTTCTAATCACTTCCACATTTCCATTCTAGGTCTGAGTTGGAAAGAGGGCTTCTAATCGCTCGCAATAGCCAGAGGGCTACAGCACTAGCAGAGTTCCAAAAGAACAGGTGATAGTTTTTTTTTTTCATGTATCATCATAGTAACTGCAAATAAGAACAGTTTTATACCTTCTTTCCCAGCCTTTTCTTTTTCTTCCCTTATCACACTGGCTAGAACTGTTGGCAAAATATTAAATCAAAATGTTAACAGAAGGCATCCTTATCTCTTGATATTTCATGAGCCTTAGTTATTTTTCCAATATTTTCTGACTACTCCGAAACTAAACATTCCCCCAGATTGGGTTGTCTAAAGTCTCTTTTCTATTAAATATTTTTTTGTTATTTTTTATTAAAATTTTTGGCAAGAATACCCCAGAAATCATATTGAGTTCCCCTCACTTCATTATATAAAGCGATACAAGAAGCTACAACTAATATCTTTTCTTAATTTCTGATACTTTGTTATTAACGTATAGAAATGCAACAGATTTCTGTATATTAATTTTATAAAATGAAACTTTACTGAATTCGTTTATCATTTCTAGTAGTTTCTTAGTGGAATCTTTGGGGTTTTGTTTATAAAGTTATCATGTCATCTGCAAGTAGTGACAGTTTTACTTCTTTCTTACCAGTATGGATAATTTTCTTTCTTTTTCTTGTGTGACTGCTGTGGTTAGGGCTTCCATTACTATGTTGAATAAAAGTGGTGAGAGTGGACACCTGTATTTTATTTCTGATCTTAGAGGAAAAGTTCTCAGTTTTTTCACCATTGAATATAGTATTAGCTGTGGGTGTTTCATATATGGCCTTTATTATATTGAGGTTTGTTACCTCTAAACTTACTTTGTTGAGAGTTTTTATTATAAATAGATGTTGTACTTTGTCAAATGCTTTTCCATCTGTTAACATGACCATACGGCTTTTATCCTTTTTCTTGGTTGATGTATCACATTGATTGATCTGTAAATACTGAACCACACTTGCATCCCCTGAATAAATCCTACTTCATTTCATAGTAACTTATTCTTTTTAATGCATTGTTCAATTTAATTTACAAATACATTGTTGAGGATGTTTGCATCTATGTTCATCAGTGATATTGATCTGTAGTTTTCTTTTCTTCTTCTTTTTTTTTTGTAGTGTCTTTATCTAGCTTCTATCTATCTAGGGTAATGCTGAACTCAAAGAATGAATTTGGAAGCTTTCCTTCCTCTTCTATTTTATGGAGTAGTTTCAGAAGAATAGGTATTAACTCTTCTTTAAATGTTTAGTAGAATTCATCTGTGAAGGCATCTGGTCCTGGATTTTTTTATTTTGAGAGTTTTTTGATTACTAATTCAATTTAATTGCTAGTAATTAGTCTGTTCAAATTTTCTATTTCTTCCTGATTCAGTTTTGGAAGGTTTATGTTTTCATGGATTTATCCATTTCATCTAGGTTTTAAAATTTGTTGGCATATAATTTTTCATGATAATTTTATAGTTTTTCCTGAAGTCTGCTCTTATTGTTACCACTTTGAAGGTAACCTGTGTTCAATCTCTGTCTGCTTTGAGATTTTTCTTTTATCTTTAGTTTTTTGCAATTTTAAGATGATATATCAAATACTATGGTATTTGTGGTCCCCCAGGAAAGATATGTAAAAGTGCCAAACCCTAGTACCTCAGAATGTGACCTCATTTGGAAATAGGGTCTTTATAGGTAATCAAGTTAAAATGAGATCATTATATAGACCCTAATCCAATATGACTGGTATCCTTCTAAAAAGTGGACATTTAGACACAGAAATGGGTACACACAAGGGATAGATGATATTAAAACACACAGAGAATTCTATGTGAAGACAAAGGATTGGAATGCTGCATCTACATGCCAAGGAGTAGCTGAAGATACCAGGAGATAAAGAAGCATAAACTAGATCGTTCCCTACTAACATCTTGATTTCAGATTTATGGGTCCCAGAAGGGTTAGACAATATACTTCCATTGTCCTAAGTCATCCAATTTATGGTATTTTGTTACAGCAGTCCATGGAAACTAATATGCCAAGAGATGACTTTCATTACATTTTTCTCAACCTATTATACTGGCCAAAACTGTCAGTACATTATTAGCACAAACAAATTATCTTACCTGGGGACTATAACATTTTGAAATCTAGGACTTAACGTTTAAAAATTTCCCCCAAATTTGTTAAAAACATCAACTCTTCACATATTTCTTCTCTTTTCTCTTATGAGATACAAGTATATGGTAGACCTCTTCATCATGACCCATTTATCTCGTATACTTTTTTCCATTTTTTTATCTTCTTTGTGTGATTCAGCCTGGATATTTTCTAATATTTATTTCTAGTTCACTAATTTTTAGGTCTGTTGTGCTTGCTGAAAAAATATATAGTGTATTAAATTCTCCATTTTGCTTCTTGTACTTTTTGGTTCTAGCATTTCTGTTTCATTCTGCTTTGTAGATCCCAGTTCTTTGGTTACGTTATGTATATTTTCATCTTACATATATTAATCATAATTATTTCAAAACCTATATCTGATCATTCTAACCTATGATTTTTTCTTTACTGGCTTTTTCTTTGTTGTTCTCTTTTTAGTTGTCAGTCATTTAACCTTGTTTCTTGGCTTATCTGGTGACTTTTTTTTTTTTTAAAGATTTTATTTATTTATTTGACAGAGAGAGAGATCACAAATAGGCAGAGAGACAGACAGAGAGAGAGATGAGGAGAAGCAGGCTCCCTGCTGACCAGAGAGCCCTATGCGGGACTCGATCCCAGGCCCCTGGGATCACGACCTGAGCTGAAGGTAGAGGCTTAACCCACTGAGCCACCCAGGCGCCCCTATCTGGTGACTTTTGACTGAATGCTGTGGATTTCTTATAAAAATTATAGTGACTCTATGTGATGTTATCTTTCTTCAGATAGAATATTACCATATAAGCTTGATCCAATTAGGGCTCATCTATTTCAGATTAGCCTTTACTTCTTGAGTATAACCCTCATCATAAATCATGGTGTGTTCACCAGAGTGGCTCTTACTTGATGGGGTCTGATTCCCCAGAGTCAGGAAACTGCTAAATTTGGGGGCTCTTTGCAGCCGTTTTGCATGCTTTTTGAAAGTACTACCCCAACATGCACTACCATAGAGTAAGCAAGTGTCTTCAGGGGAAATTTTTCAAAAAGATACAGGTTCACCTCTCTGTAATTTACTTTTTTATGGTATTTTCCCCCTCAAATTATGGCTGTCTTGATAACTGTGGACTCCATGTTTTGTCTCTCTAATCTGTGAGACTGCCAGCAGCTCTAGGCTGTTAGCTTTGGTGCCATAATCTGTGAATCAGCGAAGACCCTAAGTGGGGAAAAGCAGCCATAAATGTCAAGCTCACTTCAATGCAATTCATTCCTCTTCATAATCTTGGATCTTAATGCCTAGTTGTTGTAATGCTTTCTAAGGGCCATTTCTCCCCCCCCACACACACACACACCCATGCCTAAATCTAACTCATAAATTTCTTAGTAGAAGGTTTCATCTCGTACCACTAATAACATCATAGGCAAAAATAGAAGTGTTTCCCTTTCTGTTGTTGTTTCAGTATAATAACAAAGGAGATGATAATTTCTGCCTTTCTCACCCAATGGGAAAATCTAAAGTTAATTTAATCTTGAGAAAGGAAAAATAGTAGGAAAGGAAATTAATTTTGTAACTTATTCACCATATCTTCATTGAGTACCTAAATTGTACCAGGCATCCTTACGCAGAAAAGAAAGCTGCTCTCATGAAACTTTCATCCTACAAATTTAAGTAGATTAATACATACATAAGAAGTTATCAGAGAATGATAACCATTACACAGAGAATTAAAATGAGAGAATGACTACTTTAGACTAAACGGTCAGGGAAAGGCTTTCTGGGTGGGATAATACTGAAATGGAGACCTGAATGACAAGAAGTTAGCAGTCATCTGAAGACTGAAGGGAGTCACAGAGGGAAGAGCTAATAATACAAAGGTAAACACCAAGGCAGAAATGAGTAAACAGAAATATTAATGGCAACCCTCCTGTGTGCAACTTCTCTCTTTCTCTATTTTTGGATCTTCCCACCATCACTCCTACTAGAGAATCCAAGAGGAGTCTGGAAGGCCATGGAGACTAGAAAATGTAGTTTGCAGATTCTCATTCCTAACAGTGAAGAGAAGAATAGTGAAAGGTACACTTTGGCTGAAAAACAACAGTTAAAAACTAGGGCAGTCCATCCTTTTGGCTACTGATCCCCTTCTACAAGTATTTAAACTTCTAAATAGTGACAATAACAACATTTACATTATATGAGATACAGCCATTCTTTATACAAATAAAGAAAAAAAAAAAGTTTGAGACCAAGTGCCAGAAGGCATCATTCTTATCTTCAGGTGATGTTAATTCTATTTATAGTTAAGTCATAAGCCTACCTTATTCTGTAATGTAAATACTAAATTTAAAAAGTAACCACAATCAATGCATCATATATAAAAGGGAGAAGAAAAAAATATTTAATGCATAGAGAACCAGCAAAGACAATATGTTTAACTGTATCTAGTTATATAGTCATACTCATACTCCGGTATCACTTATAGTGAGGCAGCATCACAACTTTCTCTGTTTTCTTTACTTAT
The DNA here is from genome assembly GCF_022355385.1 of Mustela nigripes. Lineage (NCBI taxonomy): Eukaryota > Metazoa > Chordata > Mammalia > Carnivora > Mustelidae > Mustela > Mustela nigripes. Next base: position 63,052,418 of record NC_081564.1, read on the forward strand.
CTACCTATCTCTGTTTTCTTTACTTCAACTAACACCTCAGTTAATAGATATATACAGAACATTCCACCCTAAAACAGCAGAATACTCATTCTTCTCAAGTGCACATGGAACCTTCTCCAGAATAGACCACATACTGGGTCACAAATCAGGGCTCAACCGATACCAAAAGACTGAGATTTTTCACTGCATATTCTCAGATCACAATGCTTTGAAACTGGAGCTCAATAACAAGGAAAAGTTTGGAAGGAATTCAAACACCTGGAAGCTAAAGACCACCTTGCTTAAGAATGCTTGGATCAACCAGGAGATCAAAGAAGAACCGAAACAATTCATGGAAACCAATGAGAATGAAGACACTTTGGTCCAAAACCTATGGGATACAGCCAAGGCAGTCCTAAGGGGGAAATACATAGCCATCCAAGCCTCCCTCAAAAAAATTGAAAAATCCAGAATACACCAGCTGTCTCTACACCTTAAAAAACTGGAGAATCAACAACAAATTAAGCCAACTCCACACACAAGTAGTTAATTGGGATTCTTTATTTGAGGGTAAACCAATGGTCATTCTGAAGGGCCTGAATGTTACCTGTATTATTGGTTGAAGGTTTAACATTTGGACATGAAAACACTGAGTGGCACTCCTGCAATTTCTGAGTTTCAGATATAGTCCTCTCTGTCCTACCACAGGGATGCAATTATTTTCCTCCTTGGTAGTCAGGATCAAATTAATCAGTAAAATAACCCCTTTTTCTTTGCCTATTGGTTTTATGGCATAAATGCCAGGTGTCAGGCTCACCTCCTAACTCAAGTCAAATTATTGTTTCCTCTAGCAAAGCCATCCCTCCATTGAGAAACAAGTCCGCTAAATCAGTACAGCCTGAAGTGACAGAACCAGGAAGTACAAGTTTTACATCATATACCATCTGAATGCCCATCCTCTGTTGTGTGCACAAGTGGGTCCAGAGCAGACACAGAAGAATGCATAAGAGAGGGGACACTGCCACTCTGGAAAAGCTCCATGATGTTTGTCCTTGTAAGTCAGAGATGATAGTGGACATATTGCCAATGACATGGCCTCCCTAGTTCATTGAGGATGACGGGATCTCAGAAAGGCAGGATCTACATGCCAACTCTTAACTTCTTGAGACAAAGTGGGCACAACTGTCATAGTGGGTAACAGCAACAGAGCTGTACCCAGATGGTTACACACAATTCCTGGAGAACCACTGGGGTAATCATGCATTAGAAATAGATCGACAGCTTGCTGTAGGAGAGATTTGCCTCTATCTTACAGTGTTTATAAACAATTCCAGAGCCCTAAATGGAAATTCATTATTTAAAGAAAGGTATAAGGAAACTGGAATGGAAAAACAGATTAGTAAGGATGGCTGAATTTTAGCTATGACTACACTATTGAATCTGGCATGATCATGGGTAACAGAATTCTCTTAGGATCTCATCCTTTGTAATTTTAAAATGAGAATAACAAAATGATTTAAAATGATAAAAGCTAGTATATATGGAGCACCTACAAGGTAGCACACTGTCTCAAGCTATTAACTTGTATTATATCATTCACTTCTATTATGATATGGGTTATATTATTAAACCCATCTTGCAGAAAAAGCAACTGAAACACAGAGAGGCAAATGATCCATCCAAACTTCAACAGCTAGTAAGAAGTAGGCTGGGGTCTTAAACCCACACTTTAAATGCCACTAAGTCATGGGTGAAGCCCCTTGGACCTTGGTTTCAATCTCAGTGGTTTTCTTTTCCAAGTCTGCCGTGTGCTCTCACAATGGACCGAGCTGATCCTCAGGAATGACCAATATCAGGGCAACAGAAACCAGCTTTCTGCAATTAGGCTGATTGTGTAACTTAACTCAGGTGGACTAAATTGCCTGTAAATTCTTTTACCAGGCATCCATGCCCTACAGGCTTCTGGGCACTAGAACAAAAATAACTAAGTGCATAATGATCACAACAGGGACAACTTGCCCAAACATATCCATGTGCCAGAGCACACGGGAGAAGAAGAGAAATAATTTCCTGTCAACACCCCTAATCATTCTGAGAGACTACTTCATAATGATTGCCAAAGCAGAAACAAGGTGATGGGTGGGTGGGAAGGCTGGGGGTGACAGGGTATCTCAGAACAGCTTGGCATCATGGGCTGAGCACTGGCTTAGATATGGAACACTCCTGCTCTAGTCCTACTTTGGACTCTGAACTGCTGTACAACATTGGATTTCTTGTCATCATCATGGAATATTAGTGCTAAAGGAATCATCATTGAGTTCAAACTCCTGATTTTACAGAGGAGAATATGGAGACCTAAAGAGTTCAGCCAAACCAGAGATCAACTATTCTGAATCCCCAGAATTCCCTGCTGCCCACACTGTACCTCATTGCAGGTGCAAGCCCTCTTCCTTTCTGAGTATCCGTTTTCTCACCTGTAGAATACAAATACCTCAGATGTGCTAAGTTCCCACACTAGTTGATTTAATAAACTCAAATGAAATAATATATGGGGAAAGTGCTTTTAAAAGTATATACCACAGTACTTCTGCTCTGAGGGTTGAGATATAAAACTTTCCCTTCTCACTGGGGCACCACTCCATAGTCTTCAGCAAGAGTGCCCTGAAGATCTTCCAAAACAGACCTAGAGTTTAAAGACAGACACACATCATTTAAGGTCTACCAGCGGGTTAGAATTAAGAAGGATGGAATGGAAGTATGGGAACTTTTAAGTAGATGGTGGAGGGGGGAACAACTTTAGAAACCATTTGGTAAACCACAAAATATTCTCTTCCTCAAGGACAGATTTACCACTTCACTGCTTGCATCATTTAAATCCACACCAGACCAAGCATTTAGGAAGGTACCACAGGGGGTAATCTATCATTAGCAAGGGAATTGAGCAAAGGTGTCCTAGGTGGGCTTTGTCTGTCTTTGCTTTTTAGCTCAGGCACAGTTGCTACTATAAGTCCTGGTCATCCCTCGTAACTTCAGTTAGACACATTTTAAATAATGGCATGATTTGCATAAATGTTCTCATTTACTTTGCAGCTCATTTTCTCTCAGTTTTCCATCAAAATCTATTATCCACCAGAGACCACACCCAGTGCTTTTCATGTATTATCTCATTTAAGCTTTGCAAAAGCCTGATGAAGTAGATGGTACTGCCGTCCTCACTTAATAGGTGAAAAGCCAGAGACCCAGGAGGAAGCAGTAAGTACAGGAACAAAGGTCAAAACCAAGACAGTCAAACTAGAGTCTGCACTTTCCATGCCTGGTCATATTGCCTTCCTGTGTTCTGTCCACTGTTTCATTGTCTCAGGCTACAGTTTCAAGACACATGTTCCAGGGAATGAATCTTTCAAGTCACTTGCCAAGTGCACAATACGAGTTTTTCAAATATTTAAGGAACTCTCATGTTGATGAGAAATCAAGCTTACTCTGTATGACTTTGGAAGGAAAAACCAGGCTCCAATGGCTGAAAACACCAAGAGTCAGATTTCAGCCTAGTGTGGGAAAGAACTTGGTATTCACTGGAGTTGTCAAATGAAGGAAACTAGCTATTTTGCTAGTATGGAAAGCAGATGTTATTGTTCAAACAGAGGTTATTGGGGACCATCTGTCATGTATTGCTGCTGTGAGGAGGGAGATTTCTGTCCTAAAGCCCCTCAAGTTATGTCTAATTGTGAAATTTTACAATTTGATAACCAACATATCTGAGTCAAGGAGAAAGGGAGAACATTCTTTGTCAAGTATGGCCTTGCATGAGTAATTCCGTTGATTGCGACCTAGCCAATTGTCTCAAACTATAGCTTAGAAACAAAATAATTCTCATGCCTTGAGGTAATGAGTTCCTCTTGGGCTCACTCTTCCTTGAGGCGATCACACTCTCCCCTACCTGAAATCTTGAAGATTACCAAACCGAAGTTCTCCTTCCTCCAAGCCCATCTCAAATCTCACCTGCTTCAGGAAGCTTCTCCCCGCCATCTTGGGCCTTGACTCTCCCACGCCTTAAACCCCCACCACACCCTCTTCTCTGACAATTAATGTATTCCTGGTTGCAAGGCACACACTATAGGAGTAATCTGATTGCAGAAGAGTCAATGACCACACAAAGCAAATATAATCAAGAGAAAATTTCAGAAAGGAAAATGGGGTCTGAGCTAAATCCTAAAATACTGACTGCTGGTCCAGGAGGGGTGGAAATGCAGAAGTCTGATTATCTGACGCAACCCTGGCAGTTAGCACAGAGGCTGCTGGAACATTGTAGATGCTCAAAAATGTTTGGGGCGCCTGGGTGGCTCAGTGGGTTAAGCCGCTGCCTTCGGCTCAGGTCATGATCTCAGGGTCCTGGGATCGAGTCCCGCATCGGGCTCTCTGCTCAGCAGGGAGCCTGCTTCCTCCTCTCTCTCTCTGCCTGCCTCTACTGCCTACTTGTGGTCTCTCTCTGTCAAATAAATAAATAAAATCTTTAAAAAAAAAATGTTTATCAGAGGAAGGAAGGAGGAAGGAAAGCAGGGGCGGGCAGAGGAAGGGAGAGAGGAAAAGAAGGACGGAAGGAAGGAAGGAAGCCAGCGTGAGCCAAGCATATTTGTGTAACGGTCAAGAGACCAGACTCATGACAACAATGTGCATCTGTGTTAAGCAGTGGGTATTAGGACAAATGAGCAGTGCAGGCTCAGATTATGAAGAGCCTAGAAAACCTGAATGAGAACTGGAGGCTGACTACAGAGACATTTATAACATTCTGAGTTGCCTTAAAGCTTCTTGTGGCTTCTTTATTAGACTTCAGGTCATGTGAGCGCATAGTCCTCCGCTAACTCTTGATATCCTCAGCTTATTTAGCTCTGTGTGTGTGTGCTAATTGTGTGAAGAATAAATAGGCAAGTGAATAAACCACTCTCTGCTTAACTCATTCCAGAGACAAATTGATATTTTGCACCTCGCCGGCATTCTGGGGTTAGCCACAATGTTGGCCTCTCGCTCATGTACGGGATCCAAGATAATGCGAACATTTCTCCAACTTGGGCATTACAAAGTTAAATTTAATGAACTTTCCCCTCCCGAGGGTATTTATCATTAGGTCAATCTCACCTCTCCAGTGCTATTCCAAAACCCACTCCCAGGCTACACTGTAGCCAGTTTCCAAGACTGAGTCATGTTCTTGGATATGAAAGGAAATGGAAAGCTTAATAATCCGAGAATTTTTCAATGTACCCAGCCTCTGACAAACCAGTTTATTAACAATGTTTCAGTTCCTTTTTTTCTGACTAGAATGTCCTTAAATCGATTATGATGTTTTCCTTCAGAAGATGTTCATATTGAATCTGAGTTTTATAGAAGAGTAGGAAGGGGTAAGGAGAGAAGTTTGATCAACAGGACTGATCTCAGACATTGTCCCTGCCACTTACCAATCTTGCAATTTTGGACAAATTGCTTCTAAGTCTGTTCCTTCATCTATAAAATTATTTTTTTTAAGATTTTATTTATTTTTCAGAGACACACAGAAAGAGAGAGAGAGCACAAGCAGGGGAAGCGGCAGGCAGAGGGAGAAGCAGGGTCCCTGCTGAGCAAGAATCCTGATGTGGGACTCGATCCCAGATCTGGGATCATGACCTGAGCCAAATGCAGATGTTCAAATGACTAAGCCATTCAGTCATCCTTCATCTGTAAAATTATAACAATGCCTACTCTACATTTCTGTACATTGCAATAGCAATATTTTTGTACTTCTGTCTATATATGTATACATATTTAAACTGAAAAATTAATAGATTTTAATCAGTAGTAACACTGCCCCCCCTCCCAGGCAAATAGACCTACCTTCCCCAGGACAGCCTCTAGCCCTGAACTTTCTAGTCCTATGCCTCCATTAGAACATAACTTGCCATTTTGACATCCTTTCAGGGTCCAGCATTTGACTGAGATAACTTTCCAGACTAATGTCTTGATAGAACACTCCTTTGTGATGGAATATTTCTATTTTTAAGAACCAAATTCTGGATATCTTACCCTTAAGAGCATATTTATGCTGAGTGAAATAAGTCAAGCAGAGAGAGTCATTATCATATGGTTTCACTTATTTGTGGAGCATAACAAATAACATGGAGGACATGGGGAGTTAGAGAGGAGAAAGGAGTTGGGGGAAATTGGAAGGGGAGGTGAACCATGAGAGACTATGGACTCTGAAAAACAATCTGAGGGTTTTGAAGGGATGGGAGGTTGGGGGAACCAGGTGGTGGGTATTAGGAATGCACAGATAGCATGGAGCACTGGGTGTAGTGCAAAAACAATGAATACTATTATGCTGAAAAGAAATAAAAAATTTAAAAAATATATAATTATTATGATGTAAAATAAAAATAAAATGAAATGAAAAGGGAAAAAAGCATATTTAATCTTAATATTCTTAAACTTTATTAAATTGGTAAATCTAGACTGGTAGAAAGATGGTAAGAAAGAACCCTTTGCATTTGAAATTTTTGGGGGGTAGCTTTAAATTCCTTAGAATTTCCTCTGCATGAATAACTAACTGTATGATGGGCTAACCATGACCTTGTCTCTGGGGCTAAAGCCAGTATGATGCTTTTCACAAGAAAAAGTACAAAGCCCTACATTTAGGTTCAAAACATCAACTTTTGCAAATAGAGGATGGTGCTTATTTTGGCCATACTCCCCTACAAAAGATGTGACAGTGTTATGGATCCACAAGCTAGAGGCATTTAAAATGCTAACCAAACTAGGTCAGTCACATTTATACATCTATGAAGCCAATACTGTGATAGAATCTAAGGTGACTCGGCTGTGAGGACTAGACATATTTGGCATAAGGCTGGAATTTAGGATGCCTTAACTGCCAAAACAAAACAATGAAAGGCCTAAATATTGTCCCAGATGTGACCCACCTGATGCAAACAGGGATTTCTAGCCTAGAGAACAGAAGGTTAAAGACACAAATAATAAAATAGCTCTTAAAAGAAAAAGAGAGGCATATTGTCTACGACTCCAAAGGACATAACTAAGTTTACTTGTTAGAAACTGTGGACATGTCCAATTAGCTGTATGCAAGGAATAACTTTCTAATAAATTGAGCTGTACAAAAAAGAAATGACTGATTTCATGAAGAAATGACTTATTTCTATAAGTTCTAGTATTGTTCTTGGTACATGACCAAAGAAAGAAAGGAAGGAAGGAAAAAAGGAAGGGAGGGAAGAAAAACATTAGTTGTTCTCTTGGCTGACAGCTGGAGTTGGTCGTTCTACTAAAAATTGATCAGGATTTCTTATCAAAACTGAATAATCTGCTCTTTTTTCCAGGAAGTTTCCTCAATCACCACCTGGACCACCTTTGTTTTAAAGAGACTCCTTCACAATCAAATTCCACTTAGAATTTATCCTATGTCTGAAGAATAGGTCATCACAAAAGTGTGTATTTTCCTAACTGAAAAGTTGGACATTTCTCATGTATATTATATTTCATTTCTTTCTTCTGATAGTAATTTCAGGCATAGCACAGTTTCAGTTTCTGTTAGCAGTATATGTACATACACATACCACCACCCCATAAAATTTAGCCAAAATAAGAAAAGATGGAACCATGAAACGTAAGGATTTTTTAATAAAAATATATTTTTTAAACTTTAAGTTCCCCTTAGTTTCCAATATTTGATATACCTCTGTTGAGTAAGATGCTGAATTTATTTGTGCTTTAGGTTTTTAGATGGTATGGTTCTAAGTCTAATAAGTTGCTGTTACATTTAAAGGGATTTTCATGGTATTAACCTATTTTTCAAATTTTAACCTACTCAAACATAAAGTGGCCATTCTATAACAGCCTCTTAATTCAACTTAGAAAGTAATAGGTCTTATTATCCAATATCCCTTTTTGGTGTGCCTGATTGGTTGATTTCTGTTTATTTTACCTAGCTATGGATCTAAGAATAACTGGAATCTGGAGTTGGGAAATCTAGGTTTGAGTCTCAGATCCACTGACTCATGAAGTTGTAACCTTGGGCAATTCTCTGAGCCTCAGTTTCCTCCTATCTAAAATGGGATGAAACTGTTACCCTTGTTTACGTAACTCTCAGGCTTATTTTAAAATTACCCAAGATACCCTACATGAAGATGCTTAGTGACCTGTAACTATTTCTAAATAAGTGTAAAGGACAATTATCCTTGCACAACTTCATAGACAAACAAAAACATCCTCATTCTGTTGTCAAGGAGCAACCTGGGATTGGGTTCCTTCCCAAATTCATAAGGGCTCTAAAGAAACAATTACTGCTATAATCGCTGAGTGGCCAGGGACATCCCAGAGAGATGGCAGTAGGACCATACTCCATTGTTTTATTGAGCAACTAAAGCAGTAGTCATTAATGAATTGAAGTAAATCCCAATTTGCAATAATATATTTCATACACTTCTACTTTCCATATTTTTAATCACTATGTACAGTTGGAAATTTAATTTGTTAATATTTTTCCAATGTGTGCTTTGTACACCCTGGAAATCTGAGAAAGACCCTGAACTGCAAGGTTAATTTTATGATGCCATGCATTGTGTCATCATGGATTAGCCAATGGCATGAAGGTCATGCCTCTCTGAGCTCTAATCACATTATCTATGGTAAGCTTAATAATGACTCTTTGAAGATGTTCACATTCTAATCTCCTGCACCTGTGAATAGGTGACCTTCCATGCAAGCAGAATTTTGCAGATGTGACTGCATTTAGGATTTTGAGATAGGGGAACGATCCTAGATTTCCTAGGTAGACACAAGAGAATCATCAACGTCTTTATAAGAGGGAGTCAGGAAAATCAGAAATGTAATGGAGAGGATGACAGAAGCAGGGACACAAGGATATGAGCCAAGAAATGTGGACAATCTCTGGAAGCTGGAAAAGGAAAAGAAACGGCTTCTCTCCTAGAAACTCCAGCAGGAACACAGCCAGTCCTGCTGACATCCTGATTTTAGCTCACTGAGCCTAATTTTGGATTTCTGACCTGCAGAACTATAAGAATATAGATTTCTGTTATTTTTAAACTACTAAATGTCTGGTAATTTGTGTGGATAGGAAACATACTAGTTTTAGAAAAATGTTTGTATCTCTAAAACAGAATAATTGAATTAGATGTTCTCAAAGGTCCTTTTCAATTCTGACATCTTACTACAGATACTTTCCTATACTTGGGAAAATCCAGGTCTATTTTTTATAGTAATAAAGATAGCAATTACATAGATAATTAGTGCCATGCTGCTTCTAGAAATGGGCTTAAGTCTTTAAGTTGTCTGTTTTGCTTCTAGTTTGTTGTATTTGTATAGGGAAGAAAATAATACATGCTTGTGTTTCTTTCTGGGACCAGGAAAGGATGGAAATAAATGAAAGAAAACAAACTTGGCTTCAAAGTCAGACATTTGATCTCTAGAATTGCCCTTCTAGAAAGGAGGTCACTTTATACTTTTCTCTCACTCATCCCATTCATTTCTTAGCACTGCCCTAAACTGGTGGCTTCAAACATCAGAAATTTATTCCCCCACAACTCAGAACAGAAGAAGTCCAAAATCATTGTGTCAGCAATGCCAGTACCTTTTGGAATCTTGGGAGCAAAATCTGTTCCGTGCCTCTTTCTAGCCTCCAGTGGTTGCCAGTGAGTTACCAAGGCTTTCCTTGACTTGCTGATGCCTCATTCCAGTCTCTGCCTCTTCCATCACATGGCCTTTTCCCCTGGTTTGTTTTCTCTAAGCCTCTGTTTTCCCTTCTTAGAAGGACGGTACTTATTATATTTAAGGCCCACCTTAATCCACTATAACCTCCATACTTGTCAAGATTCCCCAGAAAAATAGAACTAGTAGGTTGTATATGAATATAGAAAGATTTTAAGGAATTGGTTGATGTGATTATGGACACTCACAAGTTCCAAGATCTGCAGTTGGCAAACTGAAGCTGAAGGAGAACTGTTTGCTAGAGTTCTAGCCCAAAGGCCAGCAGACTACAGATCCAGGTAAAGTCAAAGTTTCAGTTCAAGTCTGAGGCAGGGGTGGTTGGAGGCGCAGATGACAAATGTAGAAGCTAGTCGAGTAGATAGTCAAGTAGAAGGAATTCCCCCTATTTAGGGGACAGTCAGCCTTTTTGTTCTATTCAGGCCTTCAATTGATGGGATGAGGTCTACCCACATTAAGAAGGGCAACCTACTTTACTTAGCTATTTAAATATTAAATTTATCCCAAAATACTCTCATAGAAACACCCAGAATAACGTTTTCTGAAGTACATGTGCATCCTACGGCCCCATTAAGTTGACACCTAAAAAACAAAAACAAAACAAAACTTCAACTTAACTAATTTCATCTACAAATACCCTATTTGCAAAGATCACCTGCTGAGATTCTAGGTGGACATGAGTTTTGGAAAGATACCATTCAGCCCACCATACCCTCTTCATGTCCCAGTCTGTGCAATGGGAGCCTGGTCCCTGAGCAGAGCTTCCTATCCTACAGTTCAACCAGCATTCTTCTAGAGGTTTGAGGCAGGTCCTCCACGCAAGGAAGAAAGGTTAGAAAATGCTGCCATGAACAGCACTGAACAAGCTTCTTTACCACCGGCTCTTGTTATGGCTTTCCTTCAGGAATGAGTATCCTTAGTCTTCAAGAGAAGACATAGCTCTGCCTTTCTGTGGCTTATTTGATCACAGGAACTGCCCCCTCTTGGTTTTCTTGGCATACCTATGAACACCCCAAACCCAAAGTTCAATGGAACCCAGTCTCAAAACACTGGACAACAATCTCCAAAGAATCCTCAATTTCCAATAACCTGTGGTTTTATCAATCATTATTTCTCCAACTTCCTTTTAAAGCTAAATTCCTCTTGGGACTACCAATGTTGGTTTAAGTTAGATTTATTATAATGTTACTTAAATATGAATAAACATAAAACTACCTATAAATCCCTTATGCTTCAGACTCTTAAAGAACTGTAAAACCCAAACAAATAGGCGAGTGAAATTTCAAAGAAATTCAAAAAAGTCAAAATTAACATTAATTTAACATGATATTTGGCTGGAATTTTGTCACCACTCACAGTGCACATTTAGTATGTTCTGTTCTGGTGTGCTTCCACATCAGTGCTTCCACTTGTGATGCCACAAGTAAGCTCATCCTCGTGCTGTTTTTTTTTTTTTTTCCTATGCAAATTCCAGAAATGCTGTATTTACGCAGCTCCCAGTGATGTCATTTACCTTCTTATGATGGGTACATACCAATATATATTTATTATATCTCTGTTCTTATTACTGGTAAGCATTAAAGAGTTCTTCATATCAATGCAACAATAAACAAAGACACAGTTATAAAAAGTGTGAGTAGATTACAAAGTAGCCACCAAAAAGATCCAGAGTGTCTCTTCCTTAGGTCATCATCATTAGACTGGGATATAAAATATATCTATATATACATATGAATATGTTTAATATGTACACTTAAATTTGTATATATTAAAGTACATAGCAAAGTATATATAGGAAACAAATGTAGTATGTAAACAAATGCAATAAAACCCGAGATTGTTTGTAGATCTAATTCCTTAGAGTCTAATTTAAAGTGCTAACTATAGATGCTTATGGTTCTCTCCCAACAGCCTCAAACTCCTTCCACTGCTCTTTGCTTTCATTCTCTTCCTAGGGACAAGGAAGTCAAACATATGCATGAAGGCGATGCTCAATCACAGGCACTTACTTGTCTTTAGTCAGATGATCATGCACATGACTTAATGTAGAAATCTGTGTACAACTAAAAGTGCTGTATGACTTCAGCAAATGCAAAGTTAACCTTCAAAAAGAAAGGAATGAAGCCTGATGCTCTCCCCAACTGACTCCTGGAGGATGCCCTGACCATAAACACATTTCATTAATTCAAACTAACTGGGCTATGAAGAGGCTAGTATGAATTACAGAAGTCCAAATTAAATTTTCTCTTTACTAGCAAGGAACGGAACAACTCAAAACTAGCATAACAAAGTGTTAAGAGGCAGAGGTCCTTAATAGGCTGCTTTAATGAACAGGTAAAAACAGTTTAAAATTAGCACAATGATTGTTTTCTTGCAAATTGATTCTCTACTACTCTATTAAGCATTTTAATTTTCTGCAATCTTGTTTACCCCAGTAATTTGCTAAGAAAACCCTTTCTTTCATAGCTAGAGTAGAAGCAACATTTAGCTCAGGCCGGTCCAAATGAGCAAGAGTTTCAAATTAGTAGCATCTGATTTAATTAGGTTTTACTAATAGCAAGTCAGGAAAATGCATTAACTGGCTTCGCCCACTAGGGGTTCTCTTTGTGTGCTGACGTTAATTGCTGCCATTTTCTTCATTGCCTGTTGCTTCCCTCCAGGCTGCCTTCTTGTTGACAACAGTGTGGGGGACTTTCTGACAAACCTCACTCAACGTCACCAGCATTCTCAGCTCAGCAGATGGTGTATGAATGGTGATTTAGTTGTCAGTCTGCTTGATGAGATTAGGGGGTCGCCAAAAGGCCACTCTGGCCAAAATCCTTCCTACCTTTGCATACCTGCAGCAAGTGCTGAAGGAGCCATCAAATAGATATAGCCACCTTCAACATTACTTCTTGAGGACTTTTAAAGATGTTGTGCTCTTCTGATAGAATCATATAGGACTTCTCCTCTCCTCCAGCCATTAGCTACATGTTGGATGTACATGAGCTTAGTGTATACTACTTGTCTCAAGTTCATAAAGGCATGCTTTGTCTTTTCAACAAGAAGTAACTGAGGACAGAGACTATTTTTGCTCATATTCTTGCTCAACCCCCACCTCCATTTCAATTCCCTAGCGCAGTTCTGTGCAAATAATAATAACACCAAATATCCATATAACACTAAATAACTAAGTAACTAAATAATCCAAATAACACTAAATATCCATTGATGGATAGGCAATAACAATTTACATGCTTCAACCTTAAACAAGTAAAAATGAATTAACTGTTCATTAACAGTTTCTGTTACCCAATAGTGAGGTCCTAAGGGAATAGGATACAGAACAAGAAAGTTTTGATGGGATGTAAAATTTTCTGGACTACAAAAGGTGTAAATGAGCATGTAGGAGCCAAAAGAAAAGGGGATGTGATTTGGAAAGAAAGAGTAATATTCCCGCCTGGGTGGCTCAGTGGGTTAGGCCTCTGCTTTCGGCTCCGGTCATGATCTCAGGGTCCTGGGATCGAGCCCCACATGCTCTCTGCTCAGCAGCAGGGAGCCTGTTTCCCCCTCTCTCTGCCTGCCTCTCTGTCTACTCGTGATCTCTCTATCTCTCTCTGTGTCAAATAAATAAATAAAATCTTAAAAAAAAAAAAAACAAAGAAAGAAAGAATAACATTCCTGATTCCCATTTTTCTTCTGGTTAGAACTACTCAGATGCCGTGGCTTATCAGACCAAGGCAAAAACGTCTGAACAAACTCAACTCGCGTTTTTTGTTTTTGTTTTTGTGTGTGTGTGTGTGTGGTTTTCCTCCCCACCACCAATGACTCTCAGAGAATACAAGGAGGAATTTCTCAGTTTAAAAGAGGTGTCCATAGTACTCAGGCCTGGGTATGAAGCAAAACACATCAAATAACATCAAATAAAACTCGGAAGTGATTTCAAAAAGGAGGATGCTAGCAAAACATCTGTTTCAACCCTATTGTCAGGTAATGGATGGCAGCTTGATGAGAAATTATTGTCTTGGGGTATACCTGTCATTCTCATCTCCCAGCTTAATAATTAAATATTCAAGGAAGCACTATCAACAAAATATAAGTTGTCAACAAGCTCCCCTGCATTTCTAGAGAGGAAAAAACATGGTCTCTTAGTTGGAATTATTTGATCAATTGAGGAATTTTTAAAACAATGAGTCTATTTCCCTGAAAGAAAAGTTTAATGACTTGAGAATCACTCTAAATTTTGTTTTGTTCACTGAAATCCCAGAACATGGAGAAATAACTGGGACAATGAGAGATGTGGACAGGTGGCAGTTTTCCTAGAAATGGGGGAGGGATCTTCCCCAAGCTCCTTCCCTCTGTCTGGACATCCATTAGCCAGAAAAGAAGGTAAGACAGGGGAAGACATCACGCCCTCAAGAGAACCTGGAATGTGTTGCTCGTCATGTTCAGTGGAAGCCTTAGATCCTTAACCTCCAAATACTATGCAAGTAACTTTAGAAAAGCTATTTAGCCTTGCTTTAGGTTTAGTAAAGTTTATTACTATTATGTAATAATGGGGTATTATGGGGTAGATGTTTATAGCCCACAAAAATCTGTATGTTAAAGTGCAAGCCTCCAATGTGGTGAAAGGTGGTATCTTTGAGAGATAATTAGGTTTAGGTGGAGTCATGAGCATAGAACTGTTATTGTGGAATTAGTATGCTCAAAAGAAGAAGGGGCGCCTGGGTGGCTCAGTGGGTTAAGCCTCTGCCTTTGGCTCAGGTCATGATCTCAGGGTCCTGGGATCGAGCCCCACATTAGGTTCTCTGCTCAGCCAGAGCCTGCTTCCTCTCTCTCTCTCTGCCTACTTGTGATCTCTGTCTGTCAAATAATTTTTTTAAATGAATATATATATATTATATATATATAATATATTTTACATATTATATATATATATATATTTTTTTTTTAAAGAAGAGGAGGAAAAGATACCAAAGCAGGTGTATCTCTCTCTCTCTCTTTCTCCCCCACCTCTCCATATATACACACCAAGGAAAGGTCAGGTGAGCACACAGCAAAACGGCAGCTGTTTTAAGTTCTGTTATCAGGATATTATTTTCAGGACACAGAACCTTCATGTTCTGTGCTCCTACCAGGTACCAGCTCCTGTGCTATGGAGATGATGTAACAATGATAAATGATGTTCCTAATCTCGGGGAGCTTTCAAATGGTAAAACTAGGTCCCGCAGCTATAATAAACTGAGCTCACTGAACTCCCTAATCTGGGAAATCTTTTTTAAAAGGGGGGAGGGGTCATGAATTAAAATGATATATAGTATTATCTTACAGAAAATCAACTTATTGGAAAAATGTATATTAGGAGTTATTCCAACCAATCACCAGGAAAACATTTTCCTCCTGGACATAATAGTAATAATCTTTACTAAACCTAAAGTAATGTTTATTTTATTCTCTTCTGGTTTTAAAAATACACAGTGGTCTGAAAGCCAAAATCTAATTTGTGATTTTCACAGCTGAATCACATCCATTTCCTCTCCAATCGGATACGAGTGGGCACTGCCACCATTGCTCAACAGCCACCCCAGTCAAACCAGACAGCTCCCCCGGGGAGGCCCATAGGGGTTAGTTCTATTTATAGCAAGTCTGAAAAAGAGCACCTCTGAAGTAGAGGATTTTCAACCAAAAGACAGAAAGTTGGAGTAGAGGACTGTGAAGGCTCTTTCCAACCTTAGAATCCATCATTCTTGGAGACTTTTGGCTCATGAAATGTAACAGACATCCTAGCTAGGCTGTGAATAGAAGCCAGGTGTTCCCATTTCCAGCTTGAGATTTTATAAAGCAGGCAATGGTGGGTCTGGTGTACAGCTCAAGAAATAAAATAGAATTGTCTTTTGGTTCAGAGGAAGAATTTATAAGGCAAACAGATATACAGGCTAACAAACTATTTTACCCAAATCTGCAAAAGCCTCTCTAAGCCTCAGCTTATATGATACAGATATACACAAAAAATATAGAGGCAGTCATCATGAGAAAGGTAATGATAAACCCTTGAGAGAAGATTATTTCCTTAGAGAACACCACTCCCTTCTAGTTACGGGGCATGGGAGAGGGAAAGACAGCAATATCCTCTCCTGACCTCTTTGGGCCTTGGATAGGGACTGAAGACATGGGACAGTTTTAAAGCTGACTGGATGATTGCTTTTCTGTGACTATAATATTCACTGGAGAAAACTTTAAAAAAAAAAAAAGAAGTACAAACTGTTATAAAATAAGTAAGTTGTATGTACAGCATAGTGACTATAGTTAATGCCATATTGCATATTTGAAAGTTGTTAAAAGAGTAGATTTTAAAAGTTCTCAAAGAAATGTATAACTATGTAAGGTAAAGGATGTTAACTAAATAAATTGTGATCACTTTTCAATGTATAGAAATATTAGATCATGTTATATACCTGAAAACTAATATTATGTCAATTATTTGTCATTAAAAAGCAGATTTTTTAAAAAAATGACACAGCTAAGAAGTCTCCAACAGGAATATCAGTCTTCTAATTCGGGGCCAGTGTTCCTTTTTGGGCACCATCCTCACATATGTTGGGGTTGCTTACACATCCTAAACATCCTTTATTTTCCTACAGATCTATTCCCATAGTTTGTTCTTTCCCTAAAGGAACAAGTTTCCAAGCTGTGCTACCACTCTATAAAATAAAACTTCCATCAAGAGTAAGTTCTGATTCTCCGAGACTCTGATCTGACTCTTAGCTTGTTTCATCATGTGACCCTTAAGATCAAATGTGTGTTCTCTAGATTAGGCTTTCCCTTATTTCCTATAGACAAATGCTGGTCATTCAGTATAACTTCAGGTGAATGTTTTCATATTTATCTATTGGTATTATCTTTCTTAGTGCTAATATCAAAGGCTCTTAATCCCTACCCCGTCAAACTTATGATCGCAAAATGATAGAGCCATTTGAAGATAGCTCTACACACTCCATATCACACATCCAGGGCATGTATCAGCGGATCAATTAATCCAGGACCTTGGATGAGTTGATAGAAATTCTTGAGTTAGAATCTAAATAAGAAATTTTATTTTTTTTAATTCTTTTTCTTGTGAATTTTTTTGTTAAATTTTATTTATTTGTTTGTTTGTTTAAGAGAGAGAGCTCAAGTAGGCAGAGTGGCAGGCAGATGGAAAAGGAGAAGCAGGCTCCCCCCTGAGCACAAAGCCCAATGCAGGGCCTGCTGCCAGCGCCCTGGGATCATGACCTGAGCTGAAGGGAGACGCTAAACCTACTGAGCCACCAGATGTCCTCTAAATTTGTTTTTATCAAGATATGAAATGGGTTGGGAAATGTCACATGGGTTATGTCCCACCAGGTAAATGCCCAAAGAATAGGACATTTTAAATGGGAGGGGTGCCTGTCATAGATATCTTTATGAGACAAAATGACTAAAGTGTCAAGAACTCTATGCTCTGAGCCAAGCTGAGGAGCTGGGCAGGCAAAGAAGGAAGAACAGTTCCACTTTCAGAGGAAGGAAAGGTTCGACATCCTAAGAATTTTTGATAGTTTAGTACCTTGGAGCCCAGGATTTTTTTGGCCTCAGTTGTTTTTCCTCTTGTTATCCCCTGGAAGTCCTATAATTACACTGACTCTGTGTGACAAAGGACTATCCCCTTTACATCAAGCCTCAAGATAAGGAACAGTCTTGGGTCTCAAATAGGAAAGAAAACTAAGCCATTTGAATTCTGAATTACTTAGGAAACACTATAAGGATGAACTTGACATCCAATCCACTCAAAGATTAAAAATAGTTTTTCTCAGGGACATCTGGGTGGTTCAGTCAGTTAAGCATCTGCCTTCGGCTCAGGTCATGATTGCAGGGTCCTGGGATCAAGCCCCCATCGGGATCCCTACTCTGTGGCAAGCCTACTTCTCTTCTTCCACTCCCCCTGCATGTTCCCTCTCTCGCTGTCTCTGTCAAATAAATAAATAAATATAATTGTAAAAAAAAAAAAAATCATTTAAAAATACTTTTTTTCAGTATACCTTGGTTTGTGAGTTAATGAAGTCCTGCTCATTATCCCCATTAATACGAAGCTTTACAGTATCTAGTTCAATGGCCCTAAAGATAAGATTCATACCATTCACTGCATCTCTTTTGGAATCAGATACATGTGAGCCTATGCTTACAATGATCAATTTCAACGGATCAGACTTCATTTCTGTGTGAATGTCTCCTAAGCCACATCTGCAGCCTTGGGTTCTTTTTAGTCCCAATGTCCTATTTCCAACTTTGCATTAAGCCATTATCCTCAATGTTGTCACCCAAAACCAATACATATTTAATATTAAATTTTATTTTGTTTTCCAAATCACTTCATATCTTACATAGGCACTATACAAATACTCAGTGGCTAAATCCATAAAACTCTTCCTCTTGAGCTTGATATTAACACTTATTGCTTCATCATTCCCCAAGTTCACAAGCATCATGCAAGTCATTTTCTTTGACTCGGCCCTTTCCACGAACCCTCAAATCCAATCAGTCACCAGTTTGTCAAATATTTCTTTGAGACACCTCTACTTTTGTCAACACCCATTCAGGGATCTTACTATTTTATGCCTTTTTATTGAACTCCCTACTCTCAGTTTTCATCCCGTATTTGCTTTAATCAATCTTTTTAATCTATATTTGCCAACCATGGTTTGACAGCAGACTGCCCATTTCCCTAATACGTAAATGTACTTACACGTGGGTGTTTTAGAGGATCAGAGTGGGAATTCTACCAATTACAAAGGCTTCAGGACTCCCTCATCCCTTCTTCCGCCAGAGATGATTTCTTTTTTCTGTTTTACATGTTGCGATCTACATGAGTTTGCTTTAAGACTTTATCTACCAGCAAAAACAAGTTAGGAATCAATGACCTGTGTGTAAAAGAAAACATTCCTTAGCCTGGCATTTAAGACTCTCCCAGTCTAGCCCCACATAACTGTTTGATTATAACTCATTTTAATTCTCTTTAAGTTCAGTTTTCTCTTTAATTCTCTCATTAGGTCTTAGGTCTTCCCACCTTATTCTCTCATGTCTCTCACCTAAATGTTGTCCATCTGTGGTGGTAGTCATTAGAAGTACTACCATATATTTCTACTTCGCTACTCCTCCAATGCAAGACAGAATTGCTTTTCTGAGGATCACGTGAGGATATGACCAATGACATTTACGTGTAAGTTACTTGTGTCGTTTACAGAACAGAACATTAATTGCCCATTTTAGACCTTCTGAAAGTCTGCCTTGCTCTTGGTGCTGCAACTAGTCATACTCCAGATATTGGCTGTACCAGCAGCCTGGGTCCACAAATGAGGGAGAGATAAAGCAGGTCTTCCAATAATGCAGAGTGAGTGAGAGCTAAACATTGTCTTAAGCCACTAAGATTTTTGAGATTGTATTGCCTTGCTATTATCTTTCTTAAGCAATACACTGTCCTTCAAGGATGGACTAAAATAAAATGCTTTACAAGGTGATTTTCTTTTTAAACTAAACCATTTTATGATGTTCTCTGTACTCTCTACTTCCGCCAAGGAAAAATGCTTCTCAATGAATGATATCAGTGGCATATTAAGTAGCCACTCCATAGGAACTACAAAAACATGTATAATTATTTGTACTCATTTGTCATGTAAATTGATAGGCTGCCCCACATTGTTAAGCTTTAAGTATGTGCATAACTATCTCCCACATTCACTATAAGCTCTTTGATTTGAATATACCCTAGGACATTTCAGGGTAGAAAGAGTATTCTGTGCTTCTCCCCAAGTCCCACCAACCCCAGTGTATTTATCCAGAAGTAATTTGGTTAAGTTACTACCGATGAAATTGCTGAAGAGAAAGGTAATCTCATAAAACTACAAGTAAAAAAAATGTGCAGCCCAAGAATTAAGTATGTGCGGGTGTGAGAAGCCTAAGAGCCTCAAAAACTACTATTTGTTCATTCACCACTGGCCACCTCATCTTCCCCTAAGTATAATTTCCTTGAGACAAACAGAGCATTGTAAGGTCCTCTAAAACATGAAGTAGAGGATGGTGACCCCACTTTGCCGTATCTCACATACCCACTGTCTATGAAGCCCAGGGCTGTGTCAACTTCCTTCTGTTATATAGCTCCCAGGGTTTCAGCCCAAGGATACTTAGCAAGCATTTATTTCTGGATTGTTGAAGTTTTTTCAATTCCCCGCAGATATCAAGTTGAAAGAGAAAATTGGTCACTGCCCAAAATTACTAAAAGAGTCGGTAGTAGTTAATACTTATACTTTGTACTTTCAGTATGCCTGGCATTGCTGTAAGCATTTCACATGTGGTAATTTAGTATAGCACGGTGGTGGGTCAGACTGTCAGAACTGGAGTCCTTGCTTTTTAATTACTAACTGTGTGATCTTGGGAAGACAATCTTTCTGTGTCTCGGTGGTTACATATATGAGCTGATGATCATAATCCTACCTACCTCACAAGGTTGCTGTGGGACTTAAAGCAAGTAGTACCTGCCTAGATAAAGCACCATCCAGGACACAGGGTAAGCTTTGCACATGCAGGCTATTTTCACAGCAGGGGGCCAGTCGGAATGTATACCTAGGACCTAAAAAATGTTGCAGATGGAAGTCACAAATGCCAACATCAAACAGTGCAGCTTTTAATATGTCAAGAGGTCTATCAGGAATTGGCTGTTGGGTCCCATTGAGATGAGGGAACTGGTTCCTGACAGATTCCTGCTGCCTGGTTGTTTTGCATTAAAGTTGCCCCCCCCCCCCACACACACACACCCAAGAGATAATATGGTATATTTAACTTGTCAAAGTCTTTCATCTGGGACATTATGGGATATGATGACAACTCTCCTACTATTTGTTCCCTACCAACAGGCTAGGCCATCCCCACGTAGAGCTTTATGGAAATGTCCTGCCACTGTTAAGAAGGACAAGAACTAATAGAATTCTCAAGAGAAGGAGAGATGATGGACGTCTGACCTGCAATAATTGTTGAGAGCATAAGCACTCGTAGGATGAAAAAGACAGACTGTGTGGCAGGTCTGGGCTCTGGCATCCTGCTAGGATATGATCCCATGTTGCAGAGCCATCCAGCTCTGTGGCCACAGCTTGTCAGTGTTTCACTTCTCAGAACATCCAGAGGAGGCAAACCAGAAGAGATCAGTCCAGCTTGACTAGGTGGGTTACAGACTTTGTTCATATAAGTGTGATCATGGCAACCTACCAAAGGCTGGCCTGGGGAGGGAGAGGGGGAAGGAAAACCATATCCCCTCTTCCCCAAACACCAGCTTGGAAGTTTGCTTCTCCTTCTACATCACTGCCTATAAGATGTGTGAGGGTTTCTCTGAATGCTGAATGGTAGGCTTGCTAGCCAACGTGGGTAGTTTGCAGTAAAAAAGCAGAAAATATTCTTGCAATGCTTCAACGTAATATTTATATGGTCAGTTTAACCAAGTTCTCATTGTGAAAAATCTAGAATACAAAAAAAAAAAAAAAAAAAAAATTGTAATCCTGGGGGCGCCTGGGTAGCTCAGTGGTTTAAAGCCTCTGCCTTCGGCTCAAGTCATGGTCCCAGGGTCCTGGGATCGAGCCCCACGTCGGGCTCTCTGCTCCGCA
Source organism: Mustela nigripes (assembly GCF_022355385.1). Taxonomy (NCBI): domain Eukaryota; kingdom Metazoa; phylum Chordata; class Mammalia; order Carnivora; family Mustelidae; genus Mustela; species Mustela nigripes. Next base: position 63,073,798 of record NC_081564.1, read on the forward strand.
GGGAGTCTGCTTCCTCCCCTCTCTCTGCCTGCTGCTCTGCCTACTTGTGACCTCTGTCTGTCAAATAAGTAAATAAAAAAAAATCTTTAAAAAAAAATTGTAATCCTGATTTATAATCTCATTTTTTCAATTCACATTCATGTCATTTTCCCAAAATCTTTTTCTATGTAATATCTTATTTAAGATTATAACCTCTGATTATTTAACCTCTGCTCCCTATGCTTGATTAGATTGCTTCTAATTTCTTAAAATTGCAAATGGCAGAGGAATATATTTGAACATAAGTCTTTATTGTAATTTCTGCCTATTTGCTTAACATAGATTTCTAGCAGAAAATTTAGAGTCAAACAGTATGAGTATTTTAAAGACATTTATATATATATACATATATATACATATATGTATATATACATACCCATATTTTCATATTCCTTTTTCAGGAAGGAGTTTTTATATTTCTACAACTGTATAAAAGAGACTAGCTCTTACTAGCCTCCTAGCCTTAGTAATAGGTAGGTGGGCAGAGAGATTTGTTGACTTTATGTAGGTTTTTAAAATCTTAAGCTAAATTTAAAAGTAGCTGAAGATTCATCCACACGGAACAATATCACTCATGGCAAAATGCCATAAAGCTTTAAACAGACTCTAAGTGATATTGGAATTGAGGGGGATAGACAAAATCAATGAAACTAAGAATAGTCAGGGAAGACTTCAAGAAGCAGCTAGTCTTAAGCTGAACCTTAAAATATTTGTTCAGAGTGATTAGAAAAAAAATATATGCATACCTGGGGTGGGCGGTAAACTTAGACAAAGGAGCCAAAACAAGCAAGAAATATTGGTGGTGGGGCAGGGGAGTGTTGTCCTTACAAACATTTATTTCCACAGCTTTTCATTCAAGTAATATTTATTTGATACGTATTAGGTACCTGGCAGTGTGCTACATGTTGAAACTACAACATGAATAAAACACACCTTTGGTCTCTGAGTGAAATCACCTCCTATCTGTCTTTTCTACCTTCAAGTTCAATCCACCTCAGTCTATCACTACCATTGCCATCAAAGTATCCTCCAAACTAAAAATCTATTTATTTCATACCCTGTTTTTAATCACCATATCATTTCTAGAGGATTGGGAAACTTTAGTGGCTTAGCCACACTTTAGAATAAAATCCAAAGAACTTAGTGGGGGTTTTATGGCTTTTCTCCATCTGGAGGTTTCCTACTCCCCCTCCAAACATCTAGCCTCTCTTCCTCTCCTTCCAGAAATAAGCTTGATACAAACTCCTTACACAACGTCTAGACTCCTTGGATATACACATACTGTTCCTCATCTGAAACATCTCTCCCTCTACCACACATTCTTCCTCTAAAGTCTTCCAATTAGCTAACTTCTGTTCATTGTTTAGCTGTCAGCTTCTGGAAGGCTTACGTTGGCCTTGAGTATGGGTTCAGTTTCCCTGCTACATATTCACTTCCCTTAGTATAACTCGCATCACATTTTATTGGCATAACTTCTTTTCTCATGGCTTCCTCAAGACCGTGGGCTCTGTAAATACCAAAACTTTGTCCTTCACATTGTTCCTACACAAAGTAGCTCCTCAGTAAATATTTGTTGAAATATTTTGAAATGAATCCATTGGAGGGTGCTGGGTTGCTGCTATCCTTCAACTTGAAGATTTAGAATACTGAATCATGGAGACTAGCAGAACCAGCACAAACTCTAAGCAGAAGAGAATTCAGGCTCAGGTGACTGAACAGTGGTATGTCAATATAATAATAATCTACAAGATTTGAGCTGTTCAGTTATCTTAAAATAAGTTCCTACTGTGTTATCACAGACTAGGAATCCGCAGATAAGATCTAAACTGGGAGGCTTGAAGTCAGACAAATTGAGATCCACTGCTTACCTCTATCACTTTCTATGGGAGCTTGGGCAAAGCCTCTCTGCACCTGAATTCCCTCTTTTGTAATGGGGAATCTAATGCCTCTTTCCAAAGGCCATAAGACAAATGTATAGAAAACTGAATACAATTCCCAAACTCTCACATTCACTAAATGTTCATTTCTTCCCTCTGCTTCTCAGTTCTTCCTCTTACTCCCTGAAGAAACTTGGACAAATCACCTCTTCCAGGGTCTTCATGCTCTCTGCTATAAAACTAAGGGATTAAGAGAAAGAAGTGGTTCCCCAAACTGGTCAAACTCAAGCATCATCAAGAAGGCCTTTCCTGAAAAATTCCAAGGTGGACCTAGAAGTCAGTTTCTTTCCTTATAAAAAGTTCCCCGGGTGATCTTGCTGCCGCCAGCCCAGCCCAGAACTACCGTCCAGTATTATGGAAACACCAGTCTTTTCCAGCTTGAATAGGCGACACTTTCATTTTTCTTTCTACTTCTCACATAAAAAATGATTATGTAATAGATCAGAATATGACTCACCTGGCTGGCATTTTTTATCCCACCAGACCAAAACTATGCCATAATTGGCAATGAAGATCAGCTCTATGTGTTTGCATGACTGTTTGCATGCACGTTTGCATACTGGGGTGGAGGAAGAAGAAGTATACAAAGTTTTTACCTGCCTCAAACACTTCCTTTGTTGACTGGCATAAGGTAGACCTCCCAACAATGTAGCCACCTCCAGCGGAGCAGTAAACTGCCTACAGAAAGCTGTTCTTAAGTTGGATACAAAGTAATGGACCTTTTAGCCTTCTGCTATTATTATATTAATATTGCACTGGCAGGTTGACCAATGGTCATTGCCCTGTTAAGTTAACACCAGAAGATACAGTCATTATGAAACCTCAGAACCAAGAAGGTTAATAAATCAAGACAAAAATCAAGACCAGTTCATAGGCTGGTTGTTAATTTAACAGAGAGCATGAATATAACCAAAGCCCATGAAGAAAAAAAAGAAGTTGGGTGTCCACCAGATAAAACAACAGAAAACACAAAAACTGAATGAGGCATGCAAGTGATTCAAAGTCTGTGGAAAAATCTGAACTCTAAGCCAGCTGAGTAATATGGCAAATTCCATAAACATTTCATGAATTCAGATGTTATGATAAATTGAGAAAAATCTGTTAACACATAGTCTCTCCCTTTGAAGAACTTTCAACCTATAAAGAAACCTGAGAAAAATGGTAAGGACACACTCCATGCTATTGCATTAAACATAACATCTTATCTTCTTAACAACCCTGCATTGTAGATATCATCAGGCAAGTTCAATGACTTACCCAATACTTGGAGGTAATATCAAGAAAGCTGGACTACCTCTTTACTAATAGATGTACTGCTCAGAAACATCGTATGTTATACCGAAGATATGTCTAAGTATTTCTTTCTAGTGAATAATTATAGTTCAAACACTCATCAAAGGGCTATTTCATTAAGAACCATTAAAGCTGATGAGTTTCTCCGTGACATCTCAGAAACTTAACGGTAATGAGTATTAAGGTCAAAGATTCTGATTCTTGAAATGCCATTGCCATCTGGGTGTTAACCCTAGAAATAGTCCCTGCCAGCCACATGAATCTGTTCTTCCCTCTTCACTGAGCCAGAATAAGCAAAGAACTTTCCCCTTATTTACACCCACATGTTGGGTAAAATGACAGTCCAAACTCCAAAGAGTCATATGAAATGCCAGCTGGGCCATTGGTGGGCAAAGTCTCATGGCAAAAGTGCTGGAGCACTGGAGACAAAATTCAACCGGTGGCTCCAAGAACAAAAATCCACACATTTTCTTTCTTTCTTTACCAACAACAACAACAAAGAAAAACTATCCCAAAATAAATATTCTAGGCTAATAATCGGACAACCAAATATTCACTACTCCCCCAAACCCTTTTTAAAAGTCTCATTGCTAGAGCTGGAAAGAAATAGAAATAATCTTTGTGTCTGATTGAAACCAGGTTTCCTCATTCTCTTGGGCTTCCACGTTTAACAGCTCATTCCACAAAAACAATCTCCCTTCTCTCTGCTTGGCCTAGAAAGTTTCTGATTTTATTGGTGCATTATAACATACAGACTGTCCCCTTCCAATGTGACCTGTCATCATTGAACTTTGAATATACAAATCCCCACCATCCTCTCCCCCAAATTAGCAGAATACATCTCTCTGTTTTGACTCGCATTAGATGGTCGCTACTGAGCTTGAAAAGGTTGCGTCTCACTTCCTGGCATCGTTGGACAAGTTGCAAATCATAACCATGCTAATTAGCACATAGATTTCTGGATTTTATGTATGCCAGGCAAAAAGACATGTAAGGTAGAGAAAGAAGGGAGAGGAAAGGGTCACTCGGGGGAAAAAATAGAAGGGAGGGAGCATGGGCAAAAGGAATTTGAGTGACGTTGTTTTATTCTCCAAAGCAGATACCCCAGGGAGGATTAGCTTAGGGGAAAATCCTTCACTATCATCCTTACTTATTTGTTACACAGAAATAAATATTCTCATTCTTATTAGATCCTCTTTTCCTCTTCTTCTGGATCATGGAAACACAACAGGTTTGGGTAGGTACTGAATTAAATCATCTCTGGCCTTGCTATCAACTGTAGTCATGTTCATTGCAATCCTATCCATTACATAAATGAACTAAAAAAAGCAGGTCTTTGTTTGGAAAGTTTTGGAGTTAAGTTTTACACTTGTAGCAAGAAATAGAACATCACCATATTTTTTAAATATACATAGGTGTGTATACACACACATATAATGAGTATATACATATATATACATATATACCTGTGTATACAAACATATTGATATATATACACATCAATATAAACATAAAGAGGTAGGAAATGCTTCCAGTCCCCCAAACAAATAAAAAGGGACTTTGTTAGAGGGGAAAAAAATTCCCTACAGCAGTCCTTGAATGGGAAGACTTACTTCCCTGTACCATCTAACTCCTTCCTCCCTAAAGCCTCAGGCTAATGCATTCTCTAATTCAGAATATGCACGAATGTATCAGAAAAAGCAGACTGTCTGTCTTGTTTTCAAAGTTTGTCTCTTTGCTTTCTCTGTCCTCCTCCACTTCCCCTCTCCACTTCCCCCCTCCTCCAGCCCTTCAAATAGCTCTGTCCTAAATGAACCTTCCAGGCTGGTCTGATGTTAAAAAGGAAATGTTTATCTTGGAGTGTAGAGATAATTGACAATTAGAAAAGAGGACGCTTTTAGCTCTTGGTCAGGGCACTGCACTCCTGGACAAAGTGCTCTTTTCTTTGAGGCCGGGTGGAGTGCTGAATGACTCAAGCAGCGATCTTTGCCTGTTTACACTTAGAGCCTACCAGAGTCAAGGCCTGGAGTTTTTTGGGACATATTTCCCTACCAACTGGTTACAAATAATATCAATAAGTCCTAAAGGGCAAGATCAAATGGTTCGGATTCCTCCTGGCAATTTCTAACTTTTCCTCCCATGTGCTGGTTTATGGGAATTGACTTGCAGGGTTGAACCCACATGTGTCCTCAGTTTTTGTTTTCACCACCCACCAGAAGAACATGCTATAGAAAGAACCAGGTTTCTCTCTGTTTCTAATCTGTAGAGTTAGAAAACTGATGGCATTAAAAAAATATATTATAACACTGTTATCCCAATGTGGTTTGTTCCATTATAAATACATTTTTGCTTTATACAATTTTTAAACTATTGTCTTTTCAAAATCCACAACCATTACTCCCCCCCCAACAAGTCTACTATACTAATGTGTTTAATAAGCCTGTTTTTAGTTTTTATATGTTCTTAAAATTAGGTATGTTTTGTATAATGCATGTATTTTGGATTTTCTATAAAAGTTATCAAATTACATATCTCTGCTTGCTTTTATCACATGGTATTTTTAAGGTCCATTTATAATATTTTGTGTACATGCAATCTAGTGCTTCTATCAATTCTTATATCTCAAATGCTCTATGTTGCCCAAGACCAGAAATGACTGAATCTACCTTTCAACAGAAAACTAAAGAATGGTGATTTGCTCTATCATATATATTAAGACATACTACAAAGCCATAATAATAATAAATTGCATTTAGGGGTCAAGAATAGACAGATCAATAGAAAGCCAAGAGTCAAATGTCTACATATTTTAAAAATGTATAATATATCATAAGGAGTACACCATAAACAATGCGATAAGGAGAGACTATAGAATAAGTGAAGGTGGTAAACCTTGTTTACTATATATGTAGAAATAACTAGGTATTTAACATAATACTCAGGATGGTCTATAGATGAATTAAAGACCTCCCTGTGCAACATTGAAACTATAGAGGTTCTAATATGGAAATGTGCGTAACTTTGTAACTTAGGAAAACCCTTTAAAAGAAAACCTCAAAAACTGAAACATAAGACAATTATTTAATTATAAATAATTAAAAACTTCTGGAGACAAGAGCAAGTTGGCAGAGGAGTAGACTGAAATATCATCAGGTCTAAGGAGTTCAGCTAGATAGTTATCAAACCATTCTGAACACCTACAAACTCAACAGGAGCTAGAAAAGAAGAAGAACAGTAATTCTAGGAATAGAAAATCAACCACTCTCCAGAAGGTAAGACATGCGGAAAAGTGAATCTGAAGCGATGGGAAGATAGACCACAGGTGGGGGGAGGTTGGCTCCCAGCAAGCAGTGGAGCAGCAGAGCACAAAATCCAAACTTTTAGAAGTCTGTTCCACTGAGGAACAGAGGCTAAGCTGGGGGTAGAGCACTCACGGGGAGAGCGTGGTCTCAGAATCCACAGGATCACAGGATCACAAGGACCAGTGGTGTCTGATAGTGGCAGAGCTCTCTGGTATTGGGGAAGGGAAGCCAGCTACAGACACAGAGCTGAACAGTGGGCTCTCAACTCAGGATTACCTTAAACCATGATCCAAGGCACAGTCGGGCCACTGCTTTTCATACAGGCACCCAACAAGTGGCAGATCTGGGGAGACCCCCTCCTTCTTCATCTGGGAGGAGTGGCACAGGAACACACTATAGGAATCTTCTGGGTTTGGAGACTCCAAACAGGGCTATGCACCAGAGATAGAAATGTTCAGTCACAGCCTGGGTGAGCATGGAGTGCGGCCAAAGACCAAGGAGATGGGAGGGATTGACTGCTTTTCTCTGAGGGTGCACTGAGGAGTGGGGGCCTGAGCTCTTGATTCCTACTGGGCTAGAGATTGGGAGGCTGCCATTTTTACTCCCGTCCTCCAAAGCTCTATGAAAAGCATTCAGAGAAAAAAAGCTCTGAAAGCGAACCCGAGCAGATACCTCAGCCTGGCCCCTGACAAAGGTGGTGCAATTCTTCCTCAGGCAAAGACATTTGAGAATCCCAGAAATAGGCCCCTCCCCCAGAAGATCAGCAAGAACATCCAGCCAAGACCAAGTTTACCAATCAATGAGAACTGCGGAACTCCAGAGCTAGGGGAAAGCTACACATAGAATTCATAGCTATTTTCCCTTAATACTTTAGTTTCAAAAGTTAAATTTTTTTTAATTTTTTTCTTATTCTTTTTTAAATTTTCCTCTTTCCTGTTTTAATGTTTAACTATTTTATCTTATAATACCTTTTTAAAGATCTTTTTAAATTTTCATTGTTATAGTCCTATTTTACCCCTTCACTGTATTCAACCTTATTTTTTGTAAACACATATGTTTTTTTTTTTCTTTAAAATTTTGGGATCCAATTTTTTTCTAATGCATCAAAATATACCCTAAATCTAGTGCATGGTTTTCTTCTAGTCTCCAGCCTGATCACATTCTTTCCTTTTATTTTTCTTTTTTTCAACCAACTTCTTATCTAATCAATTCCTTTTTTAGAATCTCTTTTAATTTTCATCTTTATAGTCATGTTCCACTGCTTCATCATGTTTACTCTTATTTTTGTATACATATAAATTTTTCTTTATTTAAAGTTTTGGGAGGTAGTTTCTTCTAATAGACCAAAATACACCCAAAATCAAGTAATCAAGGGTGTAGTGGCTCTGTTCTATTCACCAGTCTCTCCCCACAGTTTCAGGTCTCTTCTGATTTGATTAGTGTACATTTTTCTGGGGTCATTGCTACCCTTTTAGTATTTTGTGTTCTCATTCACCTATTCTTATTTGGATAAAATGAAAAGGCAGAAAAATGACAAAACAAAACAAAAAAACCCAAGAGGCAGTACTGATGGCTAGGGACTTAATCAATATGGACAATAGTAATATATCAGAACTAGAGTTCAGAATGACAATTCTCAGGGTGCTAGCTGGGCTCAAAAAAAGCATGGAAGATATTAGAGAATCCCTTTCTGGAGAAATAAAACCCCTTTCTAGGGAAATAAAAGAACTAAAATCTAAACAAGGTGAAATCAAAAAAAAGCTATTAATGAGGTGCAATAAAAAATGGAGTCTTTTACTGCTAGGACAAATGAGGCAGAAAAGAGAATTAGTGATATAGAAGACCAAATGATGGGGAATAAAGAAGCTGAGCAAAAGCGAGACAAACAACTACTGGACCATGAGGGGAGAATTCAAGAGATAAGTGATACCATAAAATGAAACAATATTAGAATAATTGGGGTCACAGAAGATGAAGAAAGAGAGAGAGGGGCAGAAGGTATATTGGAGCAAATTATAGTAAAGAATCACCCTAATGTGGCAAAGGGAAGAAGCATCAAAACCCAGGAGGCACAAAGAATCCCCCTCAAAAATCAATAAAAATGCATCCACACCCCATCATCTAATAGTAAAACTTACAAGTCTTAGTGACAAAGAGAAAATCCTGAAAGCAGCTTGGGACAAGACATCTGTAACATACAATGGTAGAAATATTAGACTGACAGCAGACCTATCCACAGAGACCTGGCAGGACAGAGAGAACCAGCATGATATATTCGGAGCACTAAATGAGAAAAATATGCAGCTAATAATACTATATCCAGCTAGGCCTTCATCGAAAATAGAAGGAGAGATAAAAAGCTTCCAGAGCAAACAGAAACTAAAAGAATTTGCAAACACCCAACAAGCCCTACAGGCAATATTGTAAGTGGTCCTATAAGCAGAGAGGGAACCTAAAAGTAACAGACCAGAAAGGAACAGAGACAATATACAGTAACAGCCACTTTACAGGCAATACAATAGCACTAAATTCATATATTTCAATAGTTACCCTGAATGTAAATGAGTTTAATGCCCCAACCAAAGACATCAGAATGGATAAAAAAACAAGACCCATAGATATGCTATCTCCAAGAAACTCATTTTAGACCCAAAGACACCTCTAGAGGTAAAGTGAGGGAGTGGAAAACAATTTACCATGCCATGGACATCAAAAGAGAGCTGGATGGCAATCCTTATTTCAGATAAATTAGATTTTAAACCAAAGACTATACTAAGAGATGGGGAAGGACACTGTATCAGACTTGAAGGGTATGTACAACAAGAAGATCTAACAATTTTAAATATCTATGCCCCTAACATGGGAGCAGCCAATTATATAAACCAATTAATAACAAAAATCAAAGAAGCACATCAAAAATAATATAATAGTACTAGGAGACTTTAACACCCCCTCACTGAAATGGACAGATCATCTAAGCAAAAGATCAAAAGGAAATAAAGGCTTTAAATGACACACTGGACCAGATGGACATCACAGATATATACAGAACATTCCCGTAAGGCAACAAAATACACATTCTTCTCTAGTGCACATGGAACATTCTCCAGAATAGATCACATCCTGGGTCACAAATCAGGTCTCAAGTGGTACCAGAAGATGGGGCTCATTCCCTGCATATTTTAAGACCACAGTGCTTTGAGACTAGACCTCAACCACAAGAGGAAAGTTGGAAAGAACTCAAATACATGGAGGCTAAAGTCCATCCTACTAAATAATGAATGGGCCAGCCAGGAAATTAAAAAAGAATTTTAAAAACTCTTGGAAACAAATTAAAATGAAAACACAACAGTTCAAAATCTTTGGGACACAGCAAAGGAGGTCCTCAGAGAAAATTATATAGCAATACAAGCCTTTCTCAAGAATTCAGAAAGGTCTCAAGTACACAACCTAACCCTATACCTAAAGGAGCTGGAGAAAGAACAGCAAGGAAAGCCTAAACCCAGCAACAGAAGAGGAATCATAAAGATCAGAGCAGAAATCAATGAAATAGAAACCAAAAGAACAGTAGAACAAATCAATGAAACTAGGAGCTGGTTTTTTGAAAGAATTAATAAGATTGATAAGACCCCAGATTTATTAAAAAAAAAAAAAGAGAGAGAGAGAGAGAGAGAAAGGACCCAAATTAATAAAATCATGAATGAAAGAGGAGAGATCACAACCAACACCAAAGAAATACAAACAATTATAAGAACATATTATGAGCAACTATACACTAGCAAATTTGACAATCTGGAAGAAATGGATGCATTCCCAGAGACATATAAACTACCAAAACTGAACCAAGAAAAAATAGAAAACCTGAACAGACCCATAACCAGTAAGGAGACTAAAGCAGTCATCAAAACTCTCCCAACATACAAGAGCCTATGCCAGATGCCTTCCCAGGGGAATTCTACCAAACATTTAAAAAATAATTAATACCTATTTTCCTGAAACTGTTCCAAAAAATAGAAATGGAAGGAAAACTTTCAAACTCATTTTATGTGGCCAGCATGACCTTGATCCCAAAACCCACAGCAAATATCATTCTCAATGGGGAAAAACTGAGAGCCTTTCCCCTAAGGTCAGGAATGCGGCAGGAATGTTCACTATCACCACTGCTATTCAACATAGTGTAGAAGTCCTAGCCTCCGCAATCAGACAACAAAAAGAAATTAAAGGCATCCAAATCGGCAAAGACATCAAACACTCATTCTTTGCAGATGTTATGATCCTTTATGTGGAAACCCAAAAGACTCCACTCCAAAACTGCTAGAACTCATACAGGAATTCAGTAAAATGTCAGGATATAAAATCAATGCCCAGAAATCAGTTGCATTTTTATACACCAACAACAAAACAGAAGAAAGAGAAATTAAGGAGGCGATCCCATCTATAATTACACCCACAACCATAAGATACCTAGGAATAAACCTAACCAAACAGGCAAAGAATCTATACTCAGAAAACTATAAAGTACTCATGAAAGAAATTGAAGAAGACACAAAGAAATGGAAAAACATCCCATGCTCATGGATTGGAAGAAAAAATATTGTGAAAATGTCTATGCTACCTAAAGCAATCTACACATTTAATGCAATCCCTATCAAAATACCATCAATATCTTCCGGGGCACCTGAGAGGCTCAGTGGGTTAAAGCCTCTGCCTTCAACTCAGGTCCCAATCCCAGGATCCTGGGATCAAGCCTCGAGTCAGGCTCTCTGCTCAACAGGGAGCCTGCTTCCTCCTCTCTCTCTGCCTGCTTCTCTCCCTTCTTGTGATATCTGTCTGTCAAATAAATAATTTTTTTAAAAAATACCAGGAGTGTTTTTCAAAGAAATGGAACAAAAATATCCTAAAATTTCTATGGAACCAGAAAAGACCCCAAATAGCCAGAGGAATGTTGAAAAAGAAAATCAAGGTTGGCGGCATCACAATTCCAAATTTAAAGCTCTATTACAAAGCTGTAATCATCAGGACAATATGATATTGGCACAAACAAGACACAAAGATCAATGAAACAGAACAGAGAGCCCAGAAATGGACCCTCAACTCTACAGTCAACTAATCTTCAACAAAGCAAGAAAGAATGTCCAATGGAAAGACAGTCTCTTCAACCAATCGTGTTGGGAAAATTGGACAGCCACAGCCAAAAGAATGAAACTGAACCATTTCCTTACACTACACACAAACATAGACTCAAAATGGATGAAAGACCTCAATGCAAGAGAGGTATCAATCAAAATCCTTGAAGAGAACACAAGGAGCAACCTCTTCGACCTCAGCCACAGCAACTTCTTCCTAGGAACATCTCCAAAGGCAAGGGAAGCAAGGGCAAAAATGAACTATTGGGACTTCATCAAGATTGAAAGCCTTTGCACAGCAAAGGAAATAGTCAACAAAACCAAAGACAACTGACAGAATGACATATCAGATAAAGGGCTAGTAAAGAACTGTATCTGTAAAGAACTTATCAAACTCAATATCCAAAGACCAAATAATCCAATCAGGAAATGGGCAGAGGACATGAACAAACATTTCTGCAAAGAAGACATCCAGATAGCCAACAGACGCATGAGAAAGTGCCCCACATCCCTTGGCATCAGGGAAATACAAATCAAAACCACATTGAGATACCACCTCACAACAATCAGAATGGTTAAAATTAACAAGTCAAGAAACGACAGATGCTGGCGAGGATGGGAAGAAAGGGGAACCCTCCTACACTGTTGGTGGGAATGCAAGCTGGTGCAACCACTCTGGAAACAGTATGGTGGTTCCTCAAAAATAGAGCTACCCTACAACTCAGCAATTGCACTAGTGAGTATTTACCCTAAAGATACAAATGTAGTGACCTGAAGGGGCACGTGCACCCAAATGTTTATAGCAAGAATGCCCACAATAGCCAAACTATGGAAAAAACCTAGATGTTCATCAACAGATGAATGGATAAAGAAGGGGTGATATATATATATGGAATACTATGCAGCCATCAAAAGAAACGAAATCTTACCATTTGCCACGACGTGGATGGAACTAGAGGGTATTACACTGAGCGAAATAAGTCAATCAGAGAAAGACAATTGTTATATGATCTTTCTGATATGAGGAATTTGGGAAACAGGGCAGGGAGTCATGGGGGGGTAGGGAGGGAAAAAAAATCAAACAAGATCAGGAGGGAAACAAACAGTAAGAATGAGATCAGGAGGGAGACAAACAATAAGGAGACTCTTAATCTCATGAAACAAACTGAGGGTTGCTGTGGGTTGTGGGGGAGGGATAGGGTAGCTGGATTGTGGACATTGGGGAGGGTATGTGCTATAGTGAGGTCTGTGAAATGTGTAAGCCTGAAGATTCACAGACCTGTGACCTTGGGACAAATAATACATTATATATTAATTAAAAACAAACAAAAAACAGACAAAAAATTTAAAACTTCTGATCTGCAAAAGATGATGTTAATACATCAAATAAAAAGATAAGCTATAGACCAGAAGAAAACATTTGAAAGTCACAAGCCCAACAAAGGACTTGTATCCAGAATATATAAAGAAACTCAGAACTCAACAGAAAGAAAAAACAACTCCTTCAAAAATGGGCAAAATGCATTAACTGACACTAAAACAGAGAGGATATATGGGTCGTAGACATAGTATAAGTTTCCATTTCTTTTAAATGACCAGAATAGCAAACTTACAGAGAGTGAAAGGAGTTTACTGGTTGCCAGAGGCTGGGAGGAGGGTGGGCACTATGGAGTGACTGCTAGTAAGTATGGGATTTCTTCTGAAGAGATGAAATATTCTAAACTTAGATCTTGGAGATGGTTGTGAAACTCTTTGATGATACAGAAAGTATTGAATTGTATACTTTAAATGGGTAGATCTTACAGTATGTGAATTTTATCTATATAAAGATGTTTTTTTAAAAACAGTCAAAAAATTTCTGTTCAATGAAAACCACAAGTGACAAAGCAAATTTTGAATTTACCAATTGGGTAGTAAAAAATTATTATTGCTTCTTTTCACTTGATGTACTCTAAAGTCCAAAAAATACTCATTCACCCATTCTGTTCAAAATTAATGAACATATCAACCTTCATTCTCCCAAGTTCTGCATGGTTTTAAAGATAGTGACTGAAACACCTTATCTTTAAAATCTAACACAACTAGTAGCCCCACAAGAGAAAAGGGAGTCTTGGAGAGGTTCCTGATGTATTAAACAAAAATATGTGCATGGAGATATTTTACTTGTTTCAAAGCATCAGAACACATAAACTCATTTCTTCCCCTACCATCTCAGGCCTGATGCTAAGCATGCATGGAATTCCTTAGATAGTTCCTCTGAAAGAATTCTGAGCTTGCAAAACCAACAGAGGTTGAGAGTGTGTTGGCAGGGGAGAAATGACTGAATTTAAGACCGGTTTTTTCCTCACTTTCCAAACAAGGCTGCAGGAAAAAGGGACTATTTGCTATTTAAAGTAGCAAATTCTTTCAAAGCTTCCTTAGCAGCACTTGTAAAATAAGAATGCATTCATTTATAGGCATTGAAAGCTAGAAGGAATCATGAGAGATCAACAAATGCAGACATCCTCCATTGATTGCAACAAGGGAACTGTGGTGAAGCGTGCTCAAATGACTAGTTAACGGAGCTAGGACCAGGACTCACAATTGACTCCTTGACCTGTTCCAGGCCTCTCTGACTACCTTAGTGGAGGGGATTCAAAGTGCCACAGAGACCTCACAGTGTTGCTGCCAGACATTTCAAATTCTTAAGGGAAACAGCCATTGTTGACATCTGTTGGAAACTATACAAACTACTAGGCTCGGGCAGTTCAATTTCATGTATTTTACTCTTCTTGATCGCACTGCATCTTAGCAAAGCTGGATTTTCATCTGTTCCTGTGATTAAAACAAGTACCACACAATGTTAGTGTGAAGCAGGAAATAAAGATGACAGCATCTGATTCCAAGGTTTGAGAACTTTGCAAAGCCCAGCAAGCATCAATATGCCATCAGCAAGTGATTATAGTTATTTAAGAATGAAATTAAAATATTATTTTATTCATATATATGTATATACATATATACTAGTTTCTCAAATGGCTATTAAGATGTTAGGACATAAGTTATATTAAGCTTCTTGGACCTAACTATGTAATAAACAGAAGCTTTAGCTATTTCTTTTGGCCAAGGAACACTGTGTTGGGTTGGGGAGGGGCAGGCAGGGAATTGCCGAGACAGAGCACAAAAACCAAAGGTGTTTTGCCTTATTCTTCAGTCTATCAGAAGGGTAACCTACTCTATAGTTGCAATGGTGCTTCTTCAGAGCACCAGGGATGGGGAATCCTGAGGACTCCTATCTGAAAATTCAACAAAGCAGTTTAACACTTTTCACATATCTATAGCCTTTTATTTGGAGAAAAGTTTGAGAAGCTGGGGACAAATTATAGAATCTGCAGGTATAGTAGACAGGCTGGATTGGACTTAGGAGATGAAGAAATTCTCTTATTAAAATGTCAGAGTAAAGCACGATAAATTTTCTCCTGATCAAGAAGGGGATGCTAAAAATACACTACCAAGGGGTACCATTAAAAATAACCCTTAGTAGCTCCAATGGAAGTCTTTCCAGGCCTGGTCTCAACTTCTAATTTAGTTCAAGTTTAAAAGTATCTTTTATTTTAGGGGCCCCTGGGTGGCTCAGCTGATTGAGCCTCCGACTATTGGTCTCAGTTCAGGTCATGATCTCATGGATATCATTAAGTTGGCCTCCACGCTCAGCCCAGAATGCAGCTTGAAGATTCTCTTTCTTCTATCCCTTCTCCCACTTGAGCACACACATGTGCACTCACTCTCTCTCTCTCTCTCTCTCTAAATAAACCTTTTTCAAAATTTATCTTTAGTTTTATCCTAAATATAAATGATTAACATTCAAACTCACTAGCCCTTACTGATTCACAGTTTGATGGGTTATTCATTTCTGTTGCTGGTATTAACTTGTTCGAAGTCACCCAGACCTGAAACTTAGACTTGTTTTTGCCTCCTCCCTCTGTCTTACTCTCCATCATTAAATCAGGCTCCAAATCCCATACCTTTATCTAAACAGTCCCTCTCTCATCCACCCTCATATGGTGAGGGTGAGGCAGTTAGCTGAAGTAAGGACATAGTGCTAATTTAACCAAATAAAATGATGGCTTTTCTGAAAGGCACACAGGTAGTTATAGTAGTAGAATAAAGGAAGAGGCTATGGGAGTCATCCCTATGCCTCTGATATTTGGGGCAGCAACAGAGAAGGTCAAGAAAAGAACTCAGGAGAATACCTATAACAGCATGAGAAATAGTGACCCTATCAGGAGAGACAGAAAACCAGTCGCCTAGAAAAAAAAACCTGTCATAATTCAGGATCATAGAAACAAAAGGAAGAAAAGGATTGACTATTAAGTTTCAAACTGTATTCATATATCATGGGGGTCGAGGAGAAAAGGAAAATATACAGAAATAGAATTTCTGGTCTGAAACAAGCTATCATGCTATTGAGGATAGAACATAGTCACAGAACAATTTAAGAGTAAGGAAGGAGTTATGTCATCTTAAAGGCAAAATATCTATTCATTGGGGCCAACAGCAGAGATTAATACAAAGGTACAATTTAAGGTTTCTGTTATTTCTACACTCTTTTAAAGCCTATTACTTGAGTTCCTTTGAAGCTATTTATAGGTGTTTAAGATACGTATTTTGATGATGATGAGGGCTATGAAAGCTTACCTACATTCATACAACAGAGTTAGAAGAAGGCTTATGAAGTCATGGAATATTAACACTCACCAGTTCTCCAAAGATTTTTGTCACCCAGACATAGCAAACTTATAGTTTGTAAGTTATTTCTAGGCTATAGGCACTGTTCTTTCACTCGACATTGTGGGTTTTTTTTTTAATTTTGATCTTTCTACTAACACTTAAAAAAGAGATTTTACATTAAATTTTTTATTTCTAACTTCTTTTAAATCAGAAGGTGCCTCTGAAGGCCTCTGATCAGTCTCATGGCAGTGATCAGCTACAGATGAACCAGAATCGCCCCTGCCAAAGGCAGCCCGATCTGGCCTGATTACTCATTGGCACCTCTGGCCTGGTTCTTATAGACAGTCTGGTCTGCAAGGCTGCTACAGTGCAATCTGCACCTTATACACTTGAGGAACATCTCTGAATCCAGGGTAACAAAAGACACAACCAAAAGGAAATATACTTGCTCAAAACCCAGCGCTTGCTAGAGGCAGAAATTGGCCCAACCTAAAATCTCTCCGTTCCTACTTTGGGATTTATGAAACTACAACATTGTACAATGTGGCACACTAGAAATAATTCCACTTCTGGATCTATTGCTTATCTTTGGGTGGGTGACCTTTGATACGTCAGCTCAGTTTCCCTCATATATACGACTAGAGTAATTCCATGTGCCCTCCTTCATTGTACTTACAATAGAATAAAATATTTTTAAATGCTCCCCCAAAATAAGGAAAACAGTGATTTTTAGAACATTGGAACTGGCCAAAAGTCGTAGGTTCTAGAGCTAGTTCCTCCACAAGATAGTAGAATGACCTTTTACAAGTTTCTTAAACTCTCTGGATTCAAATGCAAATACTTTATTTTCTATGATCTCTGCAAGATTAATCTCATTCATCATTTTTTAAATGTTTCTCTTGAACTAAAACCTTTACTACTTGGGCCAAACCCAAATGTGAATTAAACTAATAGAGAATAAAAATGGACTATTGAGCTGGGTCTAGTTTATGGGCATGTCAGAAGCACACAGAGATGTTGATAAGGTACTGTCATTTGAAACCTCAGCATCTCCTATCTTGGCACAAAGCAGACCTCATCAGGAGTAGAGATCCAAAGCAGAGGTCAGAGAAGAAAAATAGAGATAGAAATGACTGGAGAAGTGCTTCCAGGGTGCTGAGTCAGCCAGAACAGAGCCTCCCGCTGAGCTCAATGGATCTTTTCTCAGTTACCTGGAGTGTTGGCTGGAGCCGGCTTGGCAGTGCCTGCTGGGAAGACAATTTTTAGTCCATCGATTCATTTCAGCTGGGCAGTTTGCCCTGGTACTTAGGCACTTAGACAAAAATGTCCTTAATCACTGGCAAACTCAGGGATGCAGAGAGGGCCAGCAGCTCAATCAGCACCCTAGGTCTGCCTGAAAGAGTAAGATGGTCTAGAAAGTGTCAGTCACTGAGAATTCACAGGCACTAGGCCTTGACTTTTCAGGCCAAAACCTTAAATAATTCCTAATTTTAGGGCCAGGAACATTTTACCTTAAGAGCACTGAATTTTTCTTTTATCTTTGGTCAAACCAAGAGCAGCTGGGAGCAGGCTTTCAGGGTCTTGCTCACACTGTACCTTCTGAGCTTCCCTGTGATCTCTTCTGGGCTGACTACTACTTCTCCCAGCATGTGTGCCTCCTCTACGAAGCGTTTCCTGGCCTTCTCCTCTCTATTGGGATCCAGCCTCTATCCTGTCCCTCCTCAGAATTTTGCTCACTTTCCATATTATATCACCTTCACAGCATATGGTAACTGCTTCTTCTCTTATTTACCGCCTCGATAAAACTCTTTGAGACAGTTTCTATTTGGTTATCCATCTGTAGTGTCTAGCATGTGAAATACCATTAAATCTTTAAATGATTATGGAGGGAGGGAGGTATAGGTGACCATTATGATGAAATTGAGCCATGTTTTGACTGAGGGAACAAAATGGTACAACCAAGCTGGTGACAAAAGTCCCTAAAAGCAGTACTAACAGCAGAATCCAGTGTCTGCAGGATCAGTACAGTTGGAGAAAAAACTGGTCCTAGAACAGAGAATTAAAAGGCCTTTGGTGTTACTTCCAACCCCATCACATAGTAACTGCCTACTGCAGGGCAGACAACATGTGCTAGGCTTCAGCATCTCATCTGAAAGTCTTCGGAGGACCAGGTGAGATCGTTAGTGTACAGGTATTTTGAAAGTTTAAACTGTCCTATGAATGCAAAGCTTAAACTGTCCTCTATCCCCACTGTGAAAGAATTAGAATTACTTTCTCTTATGGATATGTGGTTCCTGAAGCCCTAGGACCAAATAAGAGAAAAAAAAAAGGAAAAGGAAAAAGAATGATCTGTTTCTTATTTATGAACATGCTTTTATAAGATTTCTTCATGAGCTAAAATTCCTGAAACCCAGAAATTGTATCAGATTTTCATAATCATTAGGATTCCTTGAGCATATAGGACATCATAGAGTCCTCAAAACATAATCATGCTTGATTTTTAGAGAACTTCAGAAAGGCCAATAAGATAGGATAGCCCCAATTTACAGATGGTTAAACTGAGAATCACTGAGGTTAAGTGACTTGCTCAAGACTGTATACTTGGTAAACATCTAGAATAACACTAAGTTCAAAAGTATTTATAGAATACAGTGCTGGAAAGTGTCTAAAAAGTAAACAATTTCCATCTTCCTACATACTTAAGGATACCTTTCTGACAGAGGGTACATGAAACAGCTGGCAATCACTTAAACACCCTTTATTTTCCAGAAACAAAATGCTTTTCCTTTAATCGTTCACCTCTGGAGCCAGTATACTCATTGTATAAAAAGAAAATAATTAACATATATGCCATGGGTTTTTATAAGGATGAAAATAGATAATGTGTATTAAGTACTTGGCAAGGACAATTCCTAGCACATAGTAAGTGTTCAATAAATGTGGGTTCTTACTTATTACTCTCACTCCTATAATTTTCATTAGTCTATTTGTGTTTTTTATTTGCTTTTTCTGGATTCTCTCCAGCCACTTTCATCATTTTGTTTCAGATTCTTTCACTGTTTCAGGTGACTAGGGGCAACTCTGTTTTCATGATTCTCTGAATCATCCTTGGTGGAGTGGAAAGTATTGGTCTTAATCTCTCTGTGCATCATAGAGACTTAGCGATGTGATGAATTGACAACAACGGAGTCAAAGACAAATCCTTTCCAGAAAGGTGGATTTTTTTTTTCTTCCAGAATCTGAAAGCAACCTATCTGGCAACTTGCCATTACAAAAGCATGACTGTGTGGCATCTGGCATCCTAAATATGTAGATGAAATTCTTGTAATGACAACTAATTCTGATTTGAAGTATACTGCATGAAGTGTCTTACTTATGTTAAACCCTTTGAGTGTGACCCAAAATGTGGGCAAGACCATCTGTTGGAATGTAGAAAGAAACTACTAATATCTAAACTTGCATATTAATGCAATATTTTCTATGACTTTTATCTTTAGCAGGTATTTAATGTCCATTATCTATTACTACAGTTACATATGTACAAAGATTCTTAGTAAATGTGCATATATTTGAGGTCTGTGATCATAATTTTTATTGGTAAGGCATGTAATCAAGCTTTGGAAATCAATGGTTTATAAAAACCCTGAGATTAGCAGATATTCAAAAAGTTCCTATGTCAAAATCTTCACCGTTATCCATAAAAATAAAAAAGATACACTTATTTATAAGTTAATGTTGCCATTTTACTGTTTCTCGGTAAGAATTTGAAATTTGGTAAAATTAGTTCAGTTGCCTAAATCTCTACGCTCTACTCCTTTATAAAACTTAATTCAGATTTATTATAATCATTGTATAGAAAAATGGGTGGAATGTGCTACCAACATTCAAAGGACACATTGCTAAGAGCTTATGGAAAACCAAACCACAAATCCAGTGAGGATCTTGACACCATTCCTTTATAGCAGTAGACCAAAATCTTCGTCAATACTTTTCACAAACTTTCATGGAACAGAGACAGATACTAAGCGCCAGGTAACCAAGTTACACCTCACTTCCTTTAGGCAATGCTGTCATAAGCATGGTTGAATTCTCACTTTGAAATCTGAGACAATTCTAAATGCATGACCTCTCCTCCAAAAATGAAGAGGCAAACTATGAAAGATGTCTTCTCCTTGCTCCTTGGGGTAGTTAATCACTTCTAGAGATTGGCAGGTATCTGGGGATCTTTCAGAGAATTTTACTCCCCTTTTGTAGTTCTTTTTCTTCCCCTGGAGGTTTAGTAATGAAAATTACAGAATGAATGAGTGTCCGCCACACAAATTCATATACTGAAACCCAACCCCCAATGTGATCATATTAAGAGGTGGGGATTTTGGAAAGCCATTAGATCATGAGAGTACGGTCTTCATGAATGGAAGCAGTGCCCTTATAGGAGACCCTAGAGAGCTTCCTTGCCTTTCCCTTCATGTGAAGACACAGTGGGAAGATGGCCTTCAGTGAGTAGGAAGCAGGCTCTCACCCAATACCACATCTGCCAGTGTCCTGACCCTGCACTTCCCCACCTCCAAAACTGTGAGAAATCTTTGTTGTTTAAGGCACCTAACCTATGGTATTTTTGTTATAGTGCTCCAGATAGATTAAGACAGAGAACATAGTAAGGTAAGCCCCACAGATCTCTTCAGACACCTAGAGACACCAGAATCTTCAAGATTACTTTGGAGAAATATACTACCACCCTGACTCCATTCTAACAATTTCTCTGTGACCAAGCAGACCTGGCAGCCTAAATCATGGTACCCTGTAAAACATAACCTTCCACAAAGAATGTCTAAGGCAATGTTTCCAAACCATTTATGAGTCATAAGCCCCGTAGCAGAAATCATTCTGAATGATCACCAAAACATTTCGCTTTCCTCCTGGGCACCAGGAATACTGCATTTCTCAACTTTTTAAAAGCTAAATGGAGCTATGTGACAAGATCTTTCCAGTAGAATGTGAAAGAAGTGATAGAAGCCACTTCCAAGCCAGGATCTAAAGGGTCCTATAGAATCATCCTTACTCTTTATCTCTTATCATTATCTGACTAGATGCAGAGTATTCACTCAGAAATTTTGAAAAGATCATAGAGACAAGAAGAACACTAAAGAAACTGAGTCACAACCTATGAAAGGAAACACTGATAAGGTGGACTTGATTAAAAGAAAAAACTCCAGCTCTATAAGAGACACTGTTAAAAGAATGAAAAAACAAGACACAGGCTAGGATAAAACTCTTGTAAGATACATATCTGGTACCTTTACCTTTACTTATATCCAAAACATACAAAGAACCCTTAAAAATCAACAATAGGGAAACAAACAGCCCAATCAAAATAGGACAAAAGATCTGAACAGACACCTCAACAAAAATGGCAAATTAATATATGAAAAGATTCTCAAAATCATTTTCATTAGATAATTGTGAATTAAAACAAAAATGAAATACTTCTACATGCCTATTAGAATGGTTAAAATCCAAAAAAAACTTGCAGTTTCAGGAACAACTCAGAGAAGATGAAATCAGGACTGAGATGCTTCAACGAAAGCTCCTTCCCTCAGAAGCCAGATCTCACGGGATCTCAGGGGCAGAGGAATCCTAAAATGAGAAACACCTGGGTTCCTCCCTCTCTCCACCTGGACTCTTGGTAACAAGGAAATTTTTGTTACGTCCATAATTTTGTCTTCTCCATAGTGTCCTATATGGTTGATGTCATATTTTGCATGACCTTTTTGGGTGGCTTATTTCAGCTGGTAATATACATTTGAGGCTCCACACATGTCTCATTATGGCTCAGTAGCTCATTTCTTTTTGTCGCTGAATGGCCTCCCATTACCCACACATACCCTATGTTATATCTCTTTTCGCCTATTAAGGAACATCTCAGCTGCTTCCCTGTTTGGGTAGCCATGAAGAAAGTCTCTGTAAACATAAAATATAAATTAAAATAAACTAACAATTCCAATTGTAAACAGAGGTTAAAAAAAAAACAACTCTCACTCATTGTTGGTGATTACAGCTACTTTGAAAGTCATATTTGGCAACTTCTGATAAAGCCAAACCTAATGTTACCATATGATTCAATGATTGCACTCCTAGGTATTTACCTAACTGAAAACGTATGTTCAAACTAAAGCCTGCACATGAAAGTTTATAGTAGCTGTATCCATAATCACCAAAAACTAGAGGTAGCTGGAAAATTCTCCAACAGGTGAATGGATGACTAAATTATGATATATCCATATAATGGAATGTTACTTGGTGATTAAAAAAATGATGTGGGGGCGCCTGGGTGGCTCAGTGGGTTAAAGCCTCTGCCTTCGCCTCAGGTCATGATCTCAGGGTCCTCGGATAGAGCCCCACATCGGGCTCTCCGCTCAGCAGGGAGCCTGTTTCCCTTCCTCTCTCTCTGAGCCTGCCTCTCTGCCTACTTGTGATCTCTGTCAAATAAATGAATAAAATCTTAAAAAAAAAAAAAAAAAAGGATGTGATCCATGGAACTATGGGGAGACGTGTGTTAGTCTTAGATGTGTGTTACTAGGTGAAAGAAATCACTGGAACTGGGGAGCGGGACACTGCTTACTCTATGGTTCCAACTGCACCAGATTTTGGAAAACACAGAACTGGTGGAATGTTAGTAAGATCAGTGGTTATGGAGGGATAAACTGTTGAATAAGTGAAGCTCCAGGGATATTCTGTAGCATTGAAAACATTCTGTATGTTACTGGATGAATGAAATGTGGAATGTGGCAAAACAAACTATATTACAAACAACCCTACAGAAGGAAACAGGGGCAAAAGGAGCTGACCTAAATAACTACAAATGAAAGCAGCTGCAAGACCAAGGTAAAAAACAAACAAAAAAAACAACTAACATAATTAATGAACTTTTGTTAATAAAGCAGTCTCCCCGCGTTGCACACGTGTGCGCGCACACACACGTTAACAATTCTGACACCACTATATATAATGGCACAGTTAAGAAGAAAATGAATGGCAGTTGGGGGAGCCAGGTTTCTCGTGTCGAAGTGGGAGTTACAAATAAACAAGAGACTAGACTGATTCATGTGGTAATGGATTAGTGTTCAAGACATCAGTAAAAACTTATGTTTAGTGTCATATAGATGCAGATGGTGACATAAAGAAAAATGTATATGTTTATGCATATATGTACACATATCTTTGCTCTGTCAGATGATCCTGTAGTAACAGCAGACCCGGCACCCAGATGTCATTGTTCAGTAAGAGGCCCAGAGTCTCTTGGAGGAGTGGCTGATTCTAGGACTAGGGCAGGAAGTATATAATATGAGCCTGGATCCTCTCCTAGCACCGGTAGGGAGGTGCTAAATCACACAATGAAAGGAGTATGCATAAATTAATAAATGGGGGGCGGTGCCTGGATGGCTCAGTGGGTTAAAGCCTCTGCCTTCAGCTCAGGTCATGATCCATGATCCCAGGGTCCTGGGATCGAGCCCCACATCGGGCTCTCTGCTCAGCAGGGAGACTGCTTCCTGCTTTCTCTCTCTGTCTGCCTCTCTGCCTACTTGTGATCTCCGTCTGTCAAATAAATAAATAAAATCTTTTTTAAAAAAAATTAATAAATGGGGCAAAGAGACAGATCTCCCTTGCAGAAGAATTACAAATAATTTACATGGATACTGAACCTTCAAAAGAAGTGTTTGGGCTGCACATAGTAACTTCTTTTCAAAGCACACAGTAAGCATGGGAAGGGCGTTGGCAAAGAAATAGTGGCATTACAGTGGAGATTCACGACACAAACTACTTCAGCCAAGTGATTAAGGTTATCACCAACAATGAAGTCATGTGGATGAAATGTATTCTTGATATGATGCAATGAAAATGGTACTTTACCTATGTAAACTGCCTCCCAAAAACACTAACCCCAGTAAAAAAAAAAAAAAAAAAAAAAAAAAAAGTCATTAATTATCCAAGTGGAACAGAACATACTTTTCCCAATCTCCCCAACTGAACGGAGCTGGTCATAAGTGAGAAACAAATATTTAAGCCACAGACATTTTAAGAGTTATTTATTACAGCAGCTACAAAAGTTGACTAATACAGATTCCTTTGAAAAGGAACATTTCCCTTCTTCATAGAACAGTTCAAGTGTCTCCATACGCACAAAAGATGGGGTGCAGATTTAGGAGCACATTAGGGACCCCATTTTACTTCTTGGTGGGATGAATCTAGTAATCAGTATCAACACAGGGTCCTACATATCCCCAGTGGTGCTTTACAATTCTTCCACAATCACACCATTTATGTTGAATAATTTTTATCTGGGGTTTGATTGGTTTGGCAATTTCCCTCTCATCCTGGCCCATATAATTTGAAATTCAATTTCTCTCTTTTGGTCTATCATTCTCAGACGGACAGATAAGTAAACATGGCAGGTAGTTGTCCAAGGTGTCCAAAGTATCCAGAAACTTTCTCCTTCCCACTGGGAAAAACTGCCTAAGCCTTTAGTGTGGAATTAGAACAGCTATGTACTATGGTTTAACCAAACAAATTTTCTAGCTTCAGCCATGCCAACAAAACCTCATTTCCGGTATGGTTCCTTTATCTGTTCCTCTTTTATGTCTACAGACCTGGGTAAGTTTACGTAGTTGTACTTGATATTGAGAACCAACTAAAAAGCAAACACACCTCAACACTAACGTGGCTATGTGCCATCTCAGCGGCATAGCCGTACTCATACCTACATCGCTCTCCCCACAGCCCCTTCATTCATACTGTAATCAATCCTGTGTCACCACTGCCCTTGTTCCCCTAGCTTTCCAAGGTTAGTCAATGGCACCTGGCCATAAAAGCAGTATTCAAATAAATTGTATAATTTGGCTACATTCAAAAAATAATTGTAGAATGTGATTATGAAATTTTCCCATTACAAAAGCCATTTGTTTCTGTATCTGCTTGTTTGTGAATTTTTAATCATTTACTGGTAATCTGAGCAGCTTTCTTAACCAACAAATACGATGTGGCACAACCGACAGTTATAACTGAATCCTGGTGGCTAGAAGCCCAGGTTTTCCCAGATTTCCTCTCCCTCAAGTCGTTCTTTCAGTCACTGGAGAGGTTTGTACATACCAAGAATCAGCCAGCCAAATCAGGATCATCCACAGCTTCAAGTCCCCAGTCGCTCTCCAGAGCAGCCACTCTTAGCTTGATTAGGCTTCTATGCCAGATGCTGCCAGAAGAAATGAGAATGTACCCAGTGATGCTTCTGGACCTAGAACAGACCTGCTACACCTTCAAGAAACCCATGTGGCTGCTCATCTGACAGACGATGACCCTTCCTACTTCTGGAGTTGGAGACTGGGAAGGAGTTCTGAAACCCAGAAGAGGAAACACTTTCAGTGCTATAACTCTCAATTCATACACATTCCCAGTCAACTTTTCCCAGAGTTGCTGGTGCAGACCAACTCCCAGCTTCAGCTGCTAAGCTGTATTCAGAACTTCCATTTCCAGAGACTTTTTCACAGAGGGTTCTCCATCCCTGTGCCCACTTATTCATGCAAATGACCACAAAAGAGAGAAATGTCACTTTGTTCTCATTGACTTGAGCACATCCAAACCCTAGTTTGGGTTCAGTCAAGATAACTGGTAACTACTCCATTGCACACTTGTGTAGTAACAAAAATAGATACAAACGGTTATACAATAATAGGACTTTCTGCAAATTATTCATAAATATTTCTTCTATCTTTTGATTGTCCTTTATATTTTTATTCTAAAGAAAAATAATGCATATTATGTATGTGTCTATTTAAGAATTTCACTGAACCCCTACATGTTAAAGAAGAAATCATTACCCAAGGGAAACAGAAGTCAGAAAGGAAAATTCTTCTTCCATGTTTATTCATTGTTAAGAATATATTGTTTATTCCATCTTGATAAACAGAAAATTATATTATCTACATTATGGGATTCTAACCACCACCACTTTGCATTGTTCATGTAAAAGATCAATTTCAAAATTTGCACTACTATTAGTTTTTTTTGACATCTGAAAGAAAAGATTTGAACATGATATGAAAATGTCAGTCACTATTAATATAATATAAGGAATATACATACATAAAACAATTGTCAGAAAAATGTTAGAATTCATTCACCTCACTCAAATCATTAAGTATAGAATATTAAGAGGTCAGGATATTCTGAATACTAAAATAAGTAATAGAGCATTGGATTTTGCAATCTCATTCTAATTCATAGCTGAAGAATAGTTAATGGTGTTGGCGTATGTAATTAATCTACTAGAAGAATAGAATACATTGCAAGAGACCTTCTGGGTTTTGGTTTGCTTCCAAAATAATTTGGAAAACAATGCAGAAATTTGTACACTCCTTAGGTTTTCTTCCTCTACTCAATATTTACTTTGTAATGCAATGATTCTAATGACTTATGTTTTTATAATACTTCATAATTTTCAAAGACTGTCAAATCCATCATTTTGCCTGGACTTTCCAACATCCCTGTAAAAAGTAAAGCAGGAATAACACCTGGTTTTAAAATGAAAGAAAAGAAATATAGGCAAGAGTGGCAAGTATTGGCAAAATCAACACAAATAGATAACTGTAGTCTGGGGGATCTTGGGTGGTTCAGTCAGTTAAGTGTCTGCCTTTGGCTCAGGTCATGATCTCGGGGTACTGGGATTGAGCCCCACATCAGGCTGTCTGCTCAGTGGAAAGTCTGCTTCTCCCTCTCCCTCTACCTGCTGCCCCCCCCCCCTTGTTTTCTCTCTCTCTCTCTCAAAAAAAAAAAAACCAAAAAAAAAAAAAAATTGAAGTCTAGAAATCAGTTCTACAGAATTTCAGTAGAGGTTTTTATACACTCCTCACATTCTCTAAGTGAAATGAGCCAAAATTTCACTCTGGCTTCAGTCTCCTGAGTAACCAAGGTCAAATTAGTCATCACTCCTAAATCTCAGTTTCCTCATCTATAAAATAGGAAAATTTATGGCAACTTCATTAAGTATGTAAAATTACCAGACCTTGTATAAGTGCACAATAAATATTCATTCTTCCCCTCTCCCTTTTATTATTTCCAGATACCCCCCATCACACCATCACAGTCTCTTTGAGATCCATCTCCAAAAAAAAAAAAAAAAAAAGCCACAATCAGTATCCATCTGGAACTAGGAAGATATTAAGTTGGGAAACCATGTTGGGTTCAGGGGAATGAAGTGGTCTGGGAAGTACTGACATTTCTCTGAATTTTGTCCTGCCCCAGCTCCTTGAGACAGACAGCTTGCTTCGTCTGCAGATCTCTTCAAAGGCGTATCTGAAAATATTCACCTCCTTTTATCCAACTAGTCATGGTTGCCCTTGGCATACATCAATTTCTTGGCTTGATTATGAAGGGAATCCTTCAGTTTTGGGCAGGATCCCACACAGGTACAGCATATTACTTTGTGGTTCTAATTCCCAGCGGGACTTCTCTGAGATTTCAAGGTGCCATATGATCAGAGCATTCAGTGGTATAAGAGACAAGCACTGGCCAGGATTAGGGAGACATGGGTCAGAACCTTATTCAACATCTAGGTGTTGACTCAATAAAGCCTTTTAACTCTCTGAGCTTCCTATTCTTCATGTACAAAACAAAGATGATGAAGATGTGGTAGGTCAACCTTTACAATCTTATGGGAGACTCTGATGCAAAAGGGCCTTGCAGTTTTGGGCCCAATGATGTCAAAGAACAAGATAACACAAAATCTACTAAAGGAACAAAAATTGCATGGGGAATCTAAGATGGTAAAAGGGTTAATAACATCTGTCATTTGTCAAGGTATAAACCGGGGCCTGAAAGACTTGTCAACCAGCCAAAAAAAGCATGGGAAGGAGCCCTAGATGAGATGGGTAGATTTGGTGGAGGGAGTACCATGAAGAGTGTGAGAGGGGGATGAAGGAGAGCACAACTTCAAAGAAATTGGAGTTGCCTGAGGAGAAAGAACCAGGCAAGAGGCCAAGAAGCCCCTTTTGCAGAAAAATGTACTTTGGCCACAAGAAGTAAAAGGTTTTGGCTGGCCTGCTTATTCTAGGTCCCTTCTTCCTCCCAACCATCTTGCATTCATTGCCAAATTATTCACCCTAATTCACCCAAATGTCCTGGGGGATCTTATGAAAGGCTTTGTAAATGGGGTATAATTTGACAGAGTCTTAGGAGATGAGTAGAAACTCACAGTGCCATTGAACTCCAACAGAAGGACAGCGAGGATCTATTTCATGAAGCACCTCTTCTGTTGCAGATACTGTGCGAGGTGTTTAGCACAAGTCTCCTCTAAACTGCACACCACCACTGGAAAGTAGTTATTAGCCCATCTTATAGATGGGGAAAAAGAGGCTTGAGAGACCAAGTAATTTGCCTACAGTTAATTGGCTCCCAAGTTGAAAACCTCCTAACTTCAAAATCTACTCTAAGTTCATTGTGCAATTTCTCCTTTCCCACTGCCCCCTCAACACATGCAAAGCCACGGAGCTACAGAAAAGTAAGACTTTGAAAAGCACTGTCTTTGCTTTCTCTATATAAACAGAAGAAGTACAGTTAGTGGGATATGACAGTTGGATATGTGGTTTAAAACACGGGTTGAGGCCACACTGAAAGTGGTCTTGAAAGTTTTAATGTGATCTTGTGGACAAGGGGAGACTACTGAAGCAATGGCAGAAAACAGACCAGTCAATAAGTCTAGGGTCTAACACTGCCTCGTGCCTCGTTAGGTGTTTTCAGGATATTATCAGAATCATTTTATTCTTGAGAAGTGTCATCATGTAAAACAAGTTTAGGTTTTTCCAGGCTACCTCTGTTTTCTGTGATTAAACACCTTTGGGGTCTGTCATCAGGACATCAGGGCCAGAGGTCAAAGATATTAATCCCATTTCCCTATTCCAAGAGGCTAAGGAAACACTTGCAGACGTCCAGTTCATCTTACCTATCAGACTCCGGTAAAGAGAATATTCTCTTTAAATAATGGTTCCTTGGTGGGGACCCCATCAGATAGTCTCTATACCCAGTAGTATTCGAAGAGTGTTCTCATCCCCACTGGAACTTTAGATTCATGTTTCTTTCATGCTTTATGAACCATAACCCCTGCTTTCTAAACCAACATCAGCCAGTTGTAAGTTCTATTTTTTTTTTTTTTTTTTTACGTCGTGGTCTATACTAGAAAAGCAGAAGCTTATGTGTAAAAAAATAAAATAAAATAACAATAATAGTAATTATGGGACCAGTGCCACATGACAGCAGCAATAACAGCTTTCAAAATCCTTTGAGTGCAAAAGTCTTACTTGTTTTATGAGCCGACACATGGAGCTAGTCTTAAAAATAAAAAATAAGAATGGTTTCTTGCAGTTCAGATTTCATAAGAAAAAAAAATTGCATCTTTAATTAAGATTTATGGGCCTCAATAGGGCCCAGCAAGAAGAGAGAAATGGCTCAAGAGTGTAAAAACTAACAGTTAAAAATGGGGAAATATGATTAAGGGCCTTTAATTCCTCCTGCCTCTTTTTCAGGGCTTCCAGTGGCCCCAGGCAAAAACCAGGCACTTATTGTCTTTAAAACAGCATTATTCTTGGCATAAAATGTTTATGCTAAGAATCAAGATGAAACTTGTAAGGAATAATAATATCAACCTTACTTGAAAGGCTTCTCTTGCTAGAAACAATATTTATTTTAATAAAAAAATCTTAAGAGGAAAAAATAGGCATAAAAGTTTATATATAAGGGAAGATGTATATAAATTGATATCTTGCCTGGTGTTGGTTTAGCATTTTTCAGTTTTCAGAGTAGTGTATGATGGATCTTGCTGGATCTTGTTAAAAACTTTGAGATATAGTCAAGGCAGATATTAGGATCTCTACTTTGAAGATGAAGATTCTTTTCTAAGATTTTGGGTTACTTTTTCAAAGCGTAGAAAAGGACAGAAATAAAAGTTTGATTCTAAGTTTAGTGTTCATTCCACTGCAGCATAAAGCTATTCCTTTAAGAATTTATCTGTGCATGTTATTTCTACATCATGTATATATTTTTTTAAGTTTCATGAGGGACATTTCTCAAAAATGTTATGAAGAAACCCAAATATTATGTATTTCAATACTGTAAATATTAAAAATGAACAGCAAAGATATCTGGTGCATGTATATTAAAATGCGATTGTGGAATAATATACACTTAATTTGATATAGGAAATAGAATTCATCAAGTTTCAATCTACATCCGTCCTCAACACATTGAAAATCACATTTGAGAACAAGTCATTCCAAAAATATTTGCAGCCATTATTGCTTTCACCATCACAAATACAATTAATTATTCAACCCTATGTTTGTTATCTTACTGAGGAATGATTCCATCTCCTCTTTTCCCACAAATAGTATATTCTAGGGAAAGAACTGTATCATCATCACTTTTATTCAAGTTGAAGGTGGAAATGCTGTCAGTATATGATTTGTCAATTATGGAGGACTTGCTTTAATGTTTTAAATTGCTTCCTTAATGCTTCAAAACATGTCCCTTTGATCTCATACTTTGATATTAATACATAAGCCATTCCTTTCATGATTGAATAGATTTAATTATTCCTTATTCAACCCATCCTCTCAATTCAAGTTCCAATCCAGTTCTGGCTCTAACACCCGCATGACCAACCTATTCCTTCCAATCAAAAGGAGGAACACCTATGGATATACATATGCAGCACTGGAATTTTAACAGCCTCCATTTTGTTCCAAAGATTCACAAATCTGGTGGTCTCTCTTCCAACAACCTCACCTTTCCAGAAAGAGAAGGGAACCCAAAAGGTAGATTAAAAAGGTTCTCCAAAGGGCATTCAGTATATTCATTATGCGTAAAAGCAGTCCTTATGTTCTCACCACTCACTTGATGAATCACTTCCATGACTTTAGAAAATATCCTTATGAAGATGATTCTTAGATCAATTCCTTTAGCCCCAAGACTCCTTTCAAATACTAGTCCTAAGGAGCCATCTGCTTAAGAGACAGTGCCACCTTCATATCTAACCTCCCATGCAAACTCATTACATCTAAAATTAAATTCGTGATTGTGTCCCTTAAACTCTTTTTCCTCAGGTCTTCTAACAGTACTTGTGTATACTCATTCTAATTCCTTCACCCAGAATACCTCCATTTGTACCAATACTCCCTCCATTTTTTAAAAAGATTTTATTTATTTATTTGAGAAAGAGACCATGAGAGAGAGCATGAGAGAGGAGAAGGTCAGAGGGAGAAGCAGATTCCCCGTGGAGCTGGGAGCCCGATGCAGGACTCGATCCGGAAACTCCGGGATCATGACCTGAGCTGAAGGCAGTCGTCCAACCGAGTCACCCAGGCGTCCCTCCCTCCATTTTTTAATGTTGGCCTAAACTCCATCTTTTTGATGCAGACTCATGATCTCTTCTGAGAAAAAGGATCTCAGTCACTTTTGAACTTCTAAAGCCTACTGTAATTCTAATTGTTACCCAAGTATTTAAAAACAGTGATCTGTGTGATGTCAATAGAAATACCTTTTTTGAAGTATCTTTGCTTCAGTTTCATAAATGAAAAAAGGTGTTTAAAGGGAGCTTTCTCTAAAGTAAGTTGTGCAAAGTACCTTAGTGAGATGCAGAAAGAAAACATTAAATTTTCTATTTAAATCTATCTTAAAATTAGGAAATTAATTTTATCTATATTGAATATACAAGTTGCATGCATTGAACCTTGTATGAAAAGGTCTCATGTCCCATGCAATGTGCAGAATTTCTCAGAAAAGAGCAAAAAACTCTTGAATCCAAAAGGTGGACAGTGGGTTCTTCATTCTTCCATTTGCTTTCCAATTAAGGTCAGCTATTAAAGTTCATTTGTGTCCAATCAAGTGGATTTATGGGTAAGGTTGTCTATTATTAACTACATTACCTTAACAATAAAGTAGACCTGCTTAAAATATTTCTTTTAAGGTTATTTGGAAGAAGTAAGTTTAAATTAATAATAGAAATACAAGCACAAATGAATAATAAGTAAATGGCAGAACTGAAATATCTATGTGTAGAATAAGCTCTTTGTCAGGAATAGTATGAGACAAGAACAATGAGTTATATAATCAGAACCATGGCAACATAGACTTTTAACCTCATCCTACTATGTATAAAGCCTTGAAAAATAGCTATTATAGTTATGATGTCATCATATTTGGGGGTATATTTTATAATATTGTATATTTTATCTTGCATCATTTTAAAAATTATATTTTAAGTACATTTCTAATGTTCATAATCTATCAATACTAAAGTGTCTTTTATATTTTATAAATGAATATTCACATACTATGGGTGTTTTTTGTTTTGTTTCTTTTTATGAATAGAGATGGACAATTACATAATTCAGAGACCACTGCCCTGGAGACCTGATTTCCACACCAAGGGCTTCTGGATAGTACATTGGTGAAGAGGTGCTGTTGATGATGGTAGTAAAATCCCTAGTGTCCCACAGAGATTCAGGTTGATTGGACTATCTGGTGTTACAGGAGCGAATCTAGTGCATACATCAATACCACCACTGCCAAAGATCTCGGCCATAAACATCCTATAAGAAATTGGCCAGGCCTCAAATGCTGAAGCATTGTAACAATTTAACACATTGAATTCTTGGCATCCATATTTTTTTACATGATCCCAGAGCAGTAATGTTAGATGACTTCAAGAAAACCTAGAACCAAAAATTTTCTCTACTTAGTCCTGCTCTTCATTATATCAAGAATCTAGTATCTTGCAACTACCACGTCTTCCTTAGCTCTGACAAACTTTATCTCTTGGGACCTTGTATGATCTCCTCTTTCCTCTAACTATGATCAAGACCACCCTATCAGACATAGTCTAATAACTATAAACTTAAAGGGAAATAGTAGGACTCTCAATTCCTTTCTATCAAGGGTCTTAGCTGCCTCTTTGTAGTTTTATGAATTCAAAAAGGTAGGGAAAATGCTGTCTTCCAATCTCCACATAACAAAACCTGAGACACAAATGAAAGTGAGAAATTTAGAAGAAGGTGGTCTCTTACTTCCTCCATCTATATCCTCAAAGTCCCCAAACTCTATCCAGGCATGGAACCATTAAATGGATTTTCTCATTTTCTTAATGATAATTCCATAGAGGACAAGGGAAAATAACATAATGCACAGATTCGAGGCACAGGCTTAGGGTCCAGATGGTCTGGATCCGTCTCACAATGCTACAACTGATCTATTGTGTTGACATTAGGAAATCTATGCAGTCTTTCTGGCCTGTAATTCTTCCTTGCTGGAGGAATAAAAAGGAAACTGAGGCACTAGAATTCAATGAGCTAATTCTTATAAAATACTTTGAACCAGATTATCTTTCACATGAAGGTACTGAGCAAATGTTAGTATTAGAAATTATTATCATCATTATTATAAATTTTCTATTTTCCATAAACTTCAAACACCATGTGTTGTTCTCCATATTCATTTGCTTGATAGTTAAATTAAGAAATAATTGAATGAATGAATGAATGAATGATTATACCATTCTTTTGTCTATTATACCAAAATTGGTTTAGAAGTGTGAATTTCTTTCCAAAAACATAATATAAGTTCCACAATACTAAGATTGTCCCTAGTTTGTATGTCTTCTCCACAAGGCTTCATAAAGCTGCAAATATTTTTTGCTTCTCAAAAAGTATAGGATAAACACACATGCAAAATAAGAAAATACCTGCCAAACAGCCAATGCATAATTCTCCTTGGTTGGCTTCAAATTTCCATGACTTTAACCAAGAAAAATGACAACTGATAACAGGAATATGAAAAATAACATGTTCCCATCTCTCCTATGCAATTTTTAGTTACCTTGTATTGTCTATTTTCCCTCTGGATTTTCCTGTATTCCACCAACATATTTTTACTCATCAGGGAACTCCCAGGAATGACTTCAGAAGAGATCTTTTAGACCTGCACAGACCTATCACCAGCGCTTGCATGTGAGAAATCTCCTACAGTGACGTTACTGCATGGCCTCAACTCAAAAGGTATAAAAACCAGAAATCTTCGGGCTTGATCAGAGCCCTAAAGATACACTGGCACTAAGCTGAGAGTGACTGAAAAGGTGAAGACATTGCAAAGTACAGGAATGTTAAATACAACAGAAGAAATAGCGAAGAAAGTGATCAAGATATTCAACATCATGATATGCTGTCTGAAAATTTATTGTTTCTTTCCTGTAAAATGTACTCATTCCATGTGATGTGACAGCACAGAATGAAATTAAGAAAAGTATTTTTAGAATTCAGAGGAGAAACACGAGCTGATAGGTAGTCTCTGGAAAGCACACCTGATGTCTGGGTAGTGCATTTAAATATACATTTATATGATCTCAGGTGTTATATCATTAATAATATATGCCTCTAAGTCCATGGTAAAGATAATTAAGTATCTTAAGGCACACAGTCTTGAAGACACTAATAAGAGACTCTTATTTTCCATGTGTTCATGGTCCCACATCTGTCCACCACATGTTGGTGGAACCATATTCCCTCGAGTGGAAGGGACCAAATGTCCATACTGCCAGCTTACCCAGAGCCAGGAAAATAAACTTGTGATGTGGTTATCCCCTTACATTTGTTTTTTTCCTTAGAACCATTTGGCAATTGAAACCTCAAAAGTAATCAGTCTTATTATCAGTCATAATGGATTAGTAGTGTTATGATAACAAACAGCCCCCAAAATCGCAGTGTCTGAAAACAGCAAAGTTTCATTTCTTGTTCATACCACAGGTCCGTCTTGGATGATCAGAGAGCTCTTCTCCACCACATGTCCACTTCAGGCCCCAGGCTGAAAGAACAACCACTACCTGGATGGTGATAGCTACAGTAGCATTGGGAGAGAAGTCCCTGGTGGGTTTCATCTGTCCTGGAAGTGACGTGCAATTCCTCCTACAACTCATTGGCCAGAATTAGTCACATGACCCCATCCAACCATGAGAGCACCGGTAAGTTTAATATTCAGATGTACCTCAAAGACAGAAAGAAATAGTTCAAATATCACTAAGAACTCCTTCAGCTGGCAATGATGAACAAATGTCATACTATGAACTTAACACCAAGGGCAGGGAAGATTGGAGGAGAATACAATCTGATCTTTGCCCTCTAAAAGATAGCAATCTTGAATCTTTAGGGAGAAACAGAACATCCAGAAAAGTAGCAAAAGTTAACTAGTAGTGAAGACCATTTACAGTGAGAAGGAATATGAAACCCCAAATTCTAGAATGCCAGAATAGCACATAATTTCCCCTTTAATATCCTGCAAACTATAACTGAAAATCTCAAATTATACCCTTTAGATCATTAATGGTTCCATATTCCATTCTTAAATTTATTCAAATTACTCTTTTCTAAAAATCATTATGTTACTGGATAGCTTTCTCTTCACTTCTAATATAATTAGCAAAATTACTACCATGCAGAAATTTTACACACACACACACACACACACACACACACACTAATTTATATACCTAAAAAGAACTGATGAGTAAGGAAAAAACAAGGGAGCCTTTCTGAGAATTCTTTATTTTTTATTATTTTTTATTTTTTTTAAAGATTTTTATTTATTTATTTAACAGACAGAGATCACAAGTAGGCAGAGAGGCAGGCAGGGAGAGAGAGGAGGAAGCAGGTTCCCTGCTGAGCAGAGTGATGATGTGGGGCTTGATCCCAGGACTCTGAGATCATGACCTGAGCTGAAGGCAGAGGCTTTAACCCACTGAGCCACCCAGACACCCCTGAGAAACAATTCTTGACAGTGAAATAACCTGACTTCCAGCACAAGTATATGTGAAAGATTCAAGTTTGTAGTTCTGCATCACTACTAAGTTTTCCCTGTTGGATTTTGGGAATCATTTCAAATAAAACCAAGAATACTCAGCTTGAAATCACTAAAATATAAGTGAATTTGTAGAAAGGAGTGCAGTTTTACCCCAACTGCTCTTAATATACTATGTTCCTTGGGAAAGTAACATTTATTTATTAAGTTTCATCATATGTAAATTGAGTGATAAACTATATTACATCATCTCAAGGGCCCTTTCCTGAGCTTGTGTTTCATTCTAGAGAAAAACTGCTATAGTATTTCAAAGATAGACAGAGAGGTCATTATGCACTCAATGGGAACAAAACAAGTCTGACATAAAATCATAGAGGTCATAAATAATAAACAGCCTCTTTCCATTTATTACACACACACACACGCACACACAATTCAGATTCCCTCACATTCATACTATTTTTTCATTCTCAATTCACTCCTCTAAGGGAGAAAATTTACAATCATTAACTCACTTTTTCACTTTCAGATGAAGGAAAAAGAATCCGATCCAGAAGATTATACAACTATAAAAGGTTTTTTTTTTTTTTTGATATATAAAATTAGGATGCACTGCTAACCAGAGCCATGGTAGATGTTGTGAAATACTGAAAAACTGTATCCTAAATGTGTCCAGCATATTCTGACATTCAGGAAACTTACACACATGAATTAATTCATGATGTAAAGGATATTTAAGGAAAATCAAGTGAGATTGTATATACACACATATACATATATACAGACTACTGACTGCTGAGATACTCCAACAAAAATCATGAAACAGACTATGATTAACATATTTTGAAGGATGGGTTACATGCCAGTAGAAGAGGGAGGTAAGGAATGAAAGAAAGTCGATAGTCATACTTGCTGAATGAGTAATATCAATAAATATATTTATTTAAGAACAAGTGGAGGGACTTCTTTCAAGCAGGATGGAGTAGCTTGTGGGATTTCCCAAAGAATAAGTAGAAAAACCTTGTAAACATTAAAAGCATATATTTAAAGTGATCAGGAAGCTTCTGATTCAACGATGATTAGATGAACCAAGATTATAGAGAGTGAGAATCACAGAGAGATGAGCTGGTGATCTATAGCCACTCTCCCTAGAAACAGTGATTGATTCTGGAAACAAGAAAAGAGGAGGAAGATTCAGACAAGGCTTTGTCTGGTCAAGAGGACCTCTACTGGGGACTAAGTAATGAGCTGATTTGGTGCTCTCACAGCATTGAAGAGACCATATGAGAGATTTGAGAAAATTCATACATACCTGTTTTCTCCCTCAAAATATTTACTAAATTCTGAGGCAACACAGGGTGGAAAGTTAAGAGAAATTAGGAGCCTCTGAAAAGCGGAGCAGAACTCCCAGTAGTAGGGCAGTTTATGTTTGTCCTAAAGACAGAAAGATGAGTTCAGAAACCACATCTCAGCTGACAGTTCTTCAAGGGTACACCCTAGGAGAGGAGTGAAACAAGGCTGATTGTACCTTCCAAAATCTATGACCCGGCCTCACTTGAAATCAGTCCCTGACTGGAATAAAGATGATCAGCCACCAAACAGAGGAAATGTTGAATCCTCTCAGAAAGAAGATATCATATGGAGCCACTAATAATGTTTAAACACAATATCAGGCATTCAATCAAAAATTACTAAACATGCTAAATATCATTGAGGTCAATGAGAAAAAATCTAATAATAAACTGACAGATGATCTAGTAATGCCTTTGGAAGAATAAAAAAATTGATGTTAAAATGATAAATATGTCTTTAAATTGTCAAAGATATGCATAAAATGGATTAAAGTAGAAAAAAATCTTCAGAAGTTATATATTTTTTAAAAAATCAATAGAAATTCCAGAACTTAAAAATAAAGTATCTGAAAACAAAAATCCAAGAGATACGTTTAGAAATCATTAAAACACAGACATTGGATAAGATAGATTAGATATACGTATATAGAGACTTGGATAAAGATTAAAATATAGATATCATCAAAGTGAAGTTCAGGAAATAAGAATGGAACATACAGAAAATAGTAATGAAGAACATGAACCAAGCAAGAACAAATATAATTAGATACTCAGAGGAAAAATAGTAAATAATGAGCAAAACAATATTAGAGTGGAATTGTCCACTCTACTTTTACAGTAAACAAATCAAAAAAATTTTAATGTGTCATTTAACATTATAACGGCATCAGAAACATCAAATACCTAGTAATAAATCCAGCAAAATATGTGGAAGATGGAAACCCTGAAAACTATATTAAAAAAGGAAAACTATATAAATCAAAGTCTATACCATTATCATCGATTGTGAGAACAAGCATTATAGAGATATTAATTCTCCCAAATTGTCTAGAAATTCACATTAATCCAAATAAATTACCACATGGTATGTTCGAGTGTAAATTGATAAGCTTGTTCTAATTCTTTACGGTCATGGAAGGGCTAAGAATAGCCCAGGTAATCTTGACGAAGTATAAATCCTCTTCTTGGTATTCAGCTGAAGGACTTATGTCCAGATGGCAAAACATATTATAATATTATAATACTTGTGAAAGTGCACTTTTGGCAAAAGTATAGTAAAACAGACAAAAAGTAGAACAGAATGGAGAATGTAGAAACTGACCCATATCTAGAAAAATCATCTAATTTATGACAAAAATAGGTTTATATTACTGAGGAAAGAGGCCTCTCAATAAATGGTGTTTGCAGACAAAATATACATTATAAATAAAATACCAATGCCAGATACATTTTGTATCTCAATGTGAACAGAAAACCAGTAATTATTTGGAGGAAATCATAGGGAGATATCATTATGAGTTTCAAGTAGGCAAAGATTGCTAAACATAATACAAAAAGAGCTAAAATCAAAAGAATGCTGATTTTGTTTGTTGGTTTTTGAGGGGTTTAGAGGGGAGTGGGGGATGGGTGAGACTGGTGGTGGGTATTAGGAAGGCACATCTTGCATGGAGCACTGGGTGTTGTACATAAACAATGACTCTTGGAACACTGCATTGAAAACTAATGATGTATTTTATGGTGACTAACATAACACAATTAAAAAAAGAAAGAAATTTTTTTTCGATCGGTAAAATTTAGGTTATTTTCTAGAACCATAACTGACACCTACATACTTTAGACTTGAAACTAATTCTTTTTCTTAAATTTTAATCTCTTTATGCTCAGTTAAAAATTTTAAAATAAAAACACAGCATGCACACAAAAAAAGAATGCTGATGAATTGGACTTTATCGAATTTAAAATTCCTGTCTACAAAGAGAAACCAGTAAGATTTAAAATAGAGATTATAGAGTGAGAAAGTATTTTCTTAAAGATTTCATTTATTTATTTAGTTAACTGAGAGGGAGAGAGACAGGGAGACAGCACACAAGTGGGGAGAAAGCTTAGAGGGAGAGAAAGAAGCAAACTTCCTGGAGCAGGGAGCCTGACTAGAGGCTCAATCCTAGGGCCCCTAAGATCACGACCTGAGCCAAAGGCAAACACTCAAAGAACTGAGCCACCCAGGTGCCTGAGAAAGTATTTTTAATACATCAATCCAAATAAGACTCATTCCAAAAGGGGGAAAAAAAAAAAAAAGACTCATGCCAAGCATACATAAGGAATTTTTTAAATCAATAAGCTAGCAGAGGGCAGGGGTGGGGTGTGCATCCGGCTGGCTCCGTGGGTAGAGCATGCAACTCTTGATCTTGGGGTTGTGAGTTTGAGCCCCATGATGGGTGTAGAGATTACTTGAAAATAAAATCTGAAGGGATGCTTGGGTGGCTCAGTCCTTTAAGCATCCATCTTTGGCTCATGTCATAATCTCAGGATCCTGGGATCAAATCCCACACCAGCCTCCTTGCTCAGTAGGGAGCCTGTTTCTCTCTCTACCTACAGTTACCATGCTTGTGCTCTCTCCCTCCCTCTTTCTCTCTCTCTGACAAATAAAGAAATAAAATCTTTTTTAAAAATAAAAAATAAATAAAATGTTAAAAAATATATATATAGCAGGAGAATGAGCAAAAGATTTGAAGAGGAACTTCTTAAACTCCAAATGTTAAAATGATAATTTCACACATGAAAAGGTGCTCAAGTTTATTAGACATCAAGGTATTGTAAATTAGAACCAAAATAAGACACAATACAGAATGGCTAAAATGAATGATGATCACTGGAACTATCACAGCACAGATGGAAGTACAAATTATTACTAGCCACCCTATCTGCTGTAATTAAACAGGTACACAAAGTTCAGGAAAAGAACACTGATTGTTAAATAAGTAAATTCACATTTTTTAAATGACTGATTTTATTTTAACATAAGATATTATTACAACTTTGATGCTTTAGCATACCATCACCTAAAAAATCCAAATATTTATGGATGTATGAGTCAAGTTTTTCTAATGCCAATTGAGCAAAAAAGCAGCATTCTTAGTATTTATGTGTTTATCTCCGATGCTGCACACATCCCTGGGGTTCTGTGTTCCAACTCAAAACGTCAACCACCATTATGATATGTGTTATTGATAGAAAAAATTTTCTCTACAGAATTCTATGTGCCAGGAATAAATGTTTGCAGTGGAAATGTTTTTTTGCTTTTTACCATTCAACATAATATATATTTTGCCTGGGGTCCATCTATCCCACCAATATTGTATGTTACACACAGCTAAGTTGTTCTAGTCTATGATAGCATCTCAAATGTCCATAGTAATATTAATCATCCAACAAAATTATTAAACATTATAAAGTATCATGGTCGTTATCACTGAGAGTTTATCTTTTAAAAGCACAAATGTTTAAATATTATCCAAGACTTCAAGGTGTTAGTGGAGATCAGAGACAACCATACTTTACCGCCACTCCGCAGTGGTAACCAATGACCGCATGAACAATGAATGTCCATCTTCCGGGCCTCCTGGTGCTCTGCCCCTCTCCTCTTCCCACCTTAACTTCCCACCAAAATTCTATGATATTCTGTATTATCAAATAATAATAATAATGATGATCCACCGAAGCTATTGCTTTATCAGTAACACCAACAATATGAATTGAAGCTACAGGGAACCAATGTTTCAGCCAAGAGAGGGCTGAATCTTTACAGAGGTCTCAATTCTCTTGGCTTATGGAAATCAATACTTATATTCTGTTTGGGTCAAAGAATGTCTTTGCATGTAAGACAAATATGATTTTAGTATTGCCCTCATTCTGTAACCTCTTTTAAAATCTAGACAGCCTTTAAAGGAATAATATACCCAGTTCTGAATACTTAATGTAAGTTTGATTCCCAGATTGCTTTCTCCTAGAAGGAATGACATCCTAAGATCACAAGCCCATGAGAATGATATATGAACACTCACATAGGGGATACAGAAATTGAAGAATGGAGGGGTAAGTTGGAAACATAAATATCGCCTCCCTCAAAATTATCTCAGGGACCAAAAAAAAAAAAAAAAAAAAAACCACATAGATTGCTCTGTCTTGCTCGTGGCTGCCCCCTTGAACATAAGAAGACTTCCCATGTGGCACTGGGGTTGACATCAAAACTATAATAAAAGGATACCGAATCCCTTTCTAAGCCAAACACTGACTGTTAGGCCCCAGGAGCTCAGAAAAGATGTGAGAAAGAGAGTCTTCTTCTGTCTCCATTGAAGCTGGAGTTTACAGCAGCCAAAGTCATTTTACCCCATATTTGGCAAAGCAATCCAAAAGCTGTATCCAATCCTGCAGCTAGGCTAATCTCAACTTTCAGCACTGTCTGCAAACAGATTTGGGAATTGCCAACTGCCTGATTCCACTGGCCTGGGAAAAGTTCTTTAAGCGGAGTGCTGCTCTGTTCTGTACTTCAGTATTGTCTTTGGGCTGCTAGGTGAAACAGGTAACACCAACTGGACAGGATTTGAGAGGTGGCACATTGGCAAGTTTTGAGGAAAGTAAATTCTCTATTAAAATGTAGTAATGACTCTTTACTTGCTCTTAACCTCTTTTAGTGAGTCAGTCAGCTCTGAACATTGAGCTAGTGAGTAGTACACCCAGCCCTAAACGACACACCCAAGGTTATTACTGTTGAAAGGGGAGAGACAGTGTGAAAATACTCTCCAAAGAAGAACCGGTTTGTGTGAAGCCAGGCAAAGGCTCAGCTCTGAGACAAATACTCTAGTCTCAGTACTCCAGGTTTTTGGTTAAAAAAAAACAAGTAGGGGACAACAATAACAAAAAATCTGTGAGAGGAAAATTGTGAAAATTTTGAGTCCTGACCCTTTACGATCTATAGAGAGGCATCCTTAACGTAAAGAGAGAACTCAGGCCCATAAGAGAAGTCATGCCCTTGGGAAAAGTTGTCAAGACTGCATTTTCAGAGGGTCCCTAGCACAAGTTCCCACGACTTTTTTTTTTTTTTTTTTTTTTTTTTGTTTGGTAAGCTCCAGTCTACTTCTGGGGCAGTGATCCCAGACATGCCGATTCTCATTAAAATGGGGTCTTCTATTGTGTGAAGCAGGATCTGACCCTGACTCTGAGTTCCCACTCCTGCTCTATCTTTATGGCCAAATTTTGCCTTCTTGCCCAAGTTCCTCCATCCAGTGTTTGCCACTTCCTACTTTGTCTTTGCTAGTCCCGTCCCCTGGAAAGACTTGGCCTCCATCATCAGCTCAGATGGGAATGCACCAGAGAACAGCTTTGCTTGTCTGAAAGTTTTCACACCACTCTGAATTCTATAGAACTATCCTGGGAGCTGGTGGGCTAGAGGACGGGGCAGATCCAGAACCTCAGATAAAGAGAAGCAGTTCCAGTCTTTAGGTAAATTGAAAGGGCTAAAGAAGACACGATCATAGGGACAGAACTCTGTACCATCCACAGCGGCCCTGGGCACCAGCAGAACCACCTGGAAGCCCCTGCCAGTGCACACCTCAGAGCTCATTAGCATTCTAAGGAGACCTGGAAGCTTCAGCCTCCCAGTTGGAACCTGATTTCAACTGCCAGCTTAAGGGAATCAAGGCATTTCCCTCTCTTTATTTACATGTAAAGCAGAAAGGAGCACAACAGTTACAAGTCCTAGAGCTCCCGGAGAGGAAGGTGTGATAATCACAGGATAATATTATCCCTCCAGAGCAGCTACTAGGCTCATCCAGCTGTTGCCCTCAGCTAGCCAGCTGTTCAGAGGACTGTCTCATTTGGGGTGAAGGTGGGAGACATTTCAGGCTTGGAGATAATGGAGTGAGGCAGCAGGGTGAGAGGTGATTGAAGTTAAAGGTAGGGCCGGCACACGGGTTTGGACCTCAGGCTGATCCTTCAGATCCGTTGAACTGACAGTGATTTTTTTCCTCTTGCTGGAAGAAGAGAGGAGAGAGTTTTCCTCTAAGAGTCTCCAAAAGAGGACAAAGAAAGAAAAGCTGTGAGGTGCTCACCAGGTGGGAAGGAGAAGGAACTCTCAGCTGCCGTTTGCTGAGTTCGAATATCCATCCCTCTAGGTGTTTGCCCTATAATTATGATGCCCACCGGGATCGGAGGAGCCACTGATGCTATTGCCACAGAACTTCAAGAGGGGACCAGACCCTGGTCTACCCATTGGTCTGAAACTGGAAAAAGACATTACATTCCCTTATTAGCCGAGCCTCAGTACAGCTCAGAATGCTCACACGAACATTTGCTTCCCTTTCTTCTTCTCCCTCCTCTCCTCCTCCCCCTCCTCCTGTTCCTCCTCCTCCTCCTCCTCTTCTTCTTCTTCTTCTCTTCTTCTCTTTAGATTTGACAGAAAGAGAAGAAGAGAGAGCGCAAGCAAGGGGAGTAGCAGGCAGAAGAGGGAGAAGCAGGCTCCCCACGTAACAGGTGGAGCCCAATGTCGGACTCAGTTCCAGACCCCGAGATCATGACCTGAGCCTGACGGTAGTCGCTTAACCAAATGAGACACCCAGGTGCCCAAGCATTTTCTATAAAACAAGTGGAAAAAGAAAAGAATAGAAACAGCTTTGTTAACGAAATGAAGGTGCATTTTGCTAACTAACCTAAAGTTTAGTCATAGACGTGGTTGTCCCTACACCCTTTGCTCATCTACTTCCAGCTGGGAAGGCTGGGACTGTGAATTGTGGCCTCTCAGACCACCCATTCAAAGCAGAGTTTGTTTGCCATTGTCCTTGAGAATAATGGGACATAGTACCACAACCACTGGTATTATTGACCCAGAATATGAACTCCCATAGATTCCTCTAGCCCTAAGCATGCTGCACTTGAAATCTCCAGTCCCAGGAAAGTATTTTTTGTTATCTGCCCCACAGGAGATCTTTATCTTTGGAATCTTGAATTATCTTTTTAAGTTGCCACTTTCACACCCCTGATAGTCTCTTCGACTTCTGCATTTGCGATCACTCCTCTAAAACAATTTTCTCTGTCTGGGTGGCTTGTCTGAAACACCTTCACCTGTCTGTCATTA
Organism: Mustela nigripes; assembly: GCF_022355385.1. Lineage (NCBI taxonomy): Eukaryota > Metazoa > Chordata > Mammalia > Carnivora > Mustelidae > Mustela > Mustela nigripes. The sequence continues at coordinate 63,118,570 of NC_081564.1, forward strand.
GGCTTCTTTACCTACTGTTCCAAGCTTAAAGCCATGGTTAGGGCTACTGACAGTCATGTGGGCTCCGCAGCTTTTACAATTATCTCTAAAGTCTGTGTGTCTCAATCCAGGTGTTTATAAATAGAAGGATGCCTCTCATTTCATATCATTACAAAGTAATAGCTCCACTCAACCTACTTTTATCTAACAACCACTAAGATGATTCTCAGATTAAGACATTAATAATTATAGGAAGACTTCTCTTTAGGATATATGGAGAATTCCCTTCCTCAGTGGTCTCTGTGCTTTCAAAGGCCCATGAGCCTAGTGCATATTGGGAGGGTTAGGGAAGGGAGGTGATACGGGGTTGTATTAATCAGGGTTTAGTGGGGGAAGTTGTATCATCACAAGTATCATGGAGTAAGGAATTCCCATAAGGATTAGACCTTATGTAATTAACGTAGTCACTGAGGAAGTAAAGGCTTGGAGTGGAAGGGTCAGAGAAAGATTTTAACTAGCGTGGTATGCTTGAATGAACTGGAGCTTGCAGGAACATCTGGAAGCTGGGAGGGCCTAGCTGCTGCAGTCTGACTGAAAAAGGCTGTAGAAGTCTGCAGAAGGCATTCGGATCTATGTGACTACTGCCTCTATGAGTTTGCAAGAAAGAGTAAGATGGAAGACCATGGATGCTGTTGGTCAGCAAGGCCACCAGTTGAGATCTCTTTCATTACTTCTCATTGGCAACCGTCTTCAACTTCTGCTTCATATTCACCTCCCAAATCTCATACAACTTTTTAACCCAACCAGAAAAACCTCAGGCATTCCCGAAGATTCTAGGAAATCTGGTTTCTGGTGTAACAAAATTAACAATAGAAATCCAGCATATTTGTATCTAATCTGTAGCCCCTCCCCACTCTCCCACCACCATCATCACTTAGGCAGAAAGTGGTTTCCCCCAGAGATCCATAGCCCTCCTAGATCTAAAACATCACTTCCCTTCTGTGATTGACATTTGTTTAAACCCAGATTTCACCTAAGTTAAATAAACATTAAGGGCACACAATATGTAGTTATAAGGTGTAGTTTTCCTTGAGAGGTTCATTTTCCTGGCACAGTCTGGCCAAAGGTGTCTGTGGGATATGTCTAAGGAATATGGCTGCCAACATATCTTTATCTGGCCTGATCCCCATCCACTCGCTTGCACTTAAATTTCCTGAATTTTTTTTTTCTCTTGAATACTCCTAGTGAACCAAAGAGAGGCTCTATCGTGGGCTCTCTGCTAGTTCCCAGTTTTAAAGCGAGGGACAGAATGAACTAATTGCTTTCCCTGAAAACAATCGCAAATACCAAGGCCAAAATTCAGGAGCAATTTATGATAAGACCAAATAAACTAGACTTTCTTGCTACAAAGTTCTAGCAGGCTCCATCCCTTCTCACCATGACTTGCTGTAAAATGCAATTCTACCCCATGGCTGCCCTCATTCTGTCATATCTGAACTATATCTCTCATTCCTTTTTATTTCCCAGTCTTACCCAGTCCCTTTCCTTCTCTCCTATCCCCTTATCTTTTCCTTCTCCATTTCCAGAATACACAGTCCTTGAGAAATCCCCGATGAAGTATGAATACAGTGTTTCTTACTGTAACCTATGGATCACCTGTTTTGAAATCCCCATGATTTTATCGGCAGACTCTGGGTCCCTGGTTCAGGTCTACTAAACCAGAACCAGGTGATGGGTCCATGAATCTCAACCTCTAACAAACACTCTAAATACTTCTTATGCAGACCCCGTTTTTAAAAAGCGCTGCACTAAAGGCTTTCAGAAAACAAAGTACTGTTATGCAGGGTTGGTCCCTCTTACCTAATCCTTACACCATGAGAACAGTTTACCCTCCTTTTGCTTAAATGTCTTCTAATTGCATTTTTCACTGTTCAAAACAGAGTTGAGCATCCAAGAGGACTAGCATCCAAAGACCACAGTCAGTTGGAACCAGGTGTCACTGGAAAGGGTCATAAGGAGATAGTGCTGGGTGCGAGGGAAGGGATGGCCCACACTGACGGTGTTCACTAGAGGATGGCCTGGCTTCACTCTCTTGCTGTTTCCCCCATAAGATATTTTCTGCAACTTTGGAGATGATTATTATGTTCTGTTCTTTTTCTAATTGTCCAAGTTTCCTGACTCACTTAGTCTGCTCAGGCTGCTGTAACCAAATACCACAGATGGGAGGGCAGAAAGCGGGGAGGGGCTTAAACAACAGAAACTTATTTCTTACAGTCCTGGAGGCTGCAAGTCCCAGATCTGGATCTGGAAGCATTTCCATTTCTAATGAAGCCTTTCTTTCTGGCTTGTGGACAGCAACCTTCGTGTGGCCTTGCCTCTGAGTGCACACAGAGAGATAGAGCTCCTGTGTCTCTTCTTATAAGAACACTAATCCTATGGATTAGGACCCCATCCTTATGACCTCATTTAAATTACTTAAGGCCTCATCTCCAAATGCTGTCACAGGAGAGTTAGGGCCTTGACATATGGATTTGGGGGAGATTCAAACATTCAGTCCATTACACTGAGCTTAATGCTAGAGCTCCAGACTAGGTGGGTGGCTCTCAGACTCAAAAGAATATGCAGAGGACTTTGGGCACAAGATAATAGGTTCATCTGAATGACAGACTCAGAGCCTCCTTGTAAGAATTCTTATTAACATGATGCACATATCACTGCGTCCATCAAGACTTCCATCTCATCACGGAATGCTTTTCTCAGACATCTCCCCACATGATCACCCTGGCAGGCCATTCTGTTTGGAGTAATGCTGACTCTCTGTCCTTTGGCCTTGGCCTTGCCCTCTCTCCCAAGCTGACAGGAACATCTACTGCAGGGTTTCTCAACCTTAGCCCTGTTAATATTGAGGCCTGGAAAATTCTTTGTTGTAGGGGGCTAGCCTACATTTTGCCGGATGTTTGGTCTCTACTCACTAGACGCAGGTAACACCCCTTCTAATTGTGATGACAAAATATGTCTGTAGACATTGTCACATGCCCCTCTGGGGACAAAACTGCCCATGGTTGTGAACAACTTAATCTGAACATCAACTTCCCCATTTTACCCACATTTCTAGGGACTCAAGTACCCATTCAACATAAATCTTAAGCCTTAAATAGCCTGATTCCTATTCTGTTTTTATTACTGTTTATCACCAGGACTCTAGGAAAAGTATAATGGTGTGTCAGTCTTCTCCTTCTAATGCTGCAAAGTGCAGCCTGGGAACCTCTGAGGCATCCAAGGGAATGTGCTCAGAGAATTTACAACCAGGCACACAGCAATGCAAGAACTTAGAGAAGTGATTTGCCTTTGAATATTTTCATTTATAAAATGAGGGGGATCTGATTAGGGCTCGTTAAGTTCCCTTGCAGCACTAATATTCTATGAAATGTTCCAATTTCTGTGTAAAACATCAACAGACATTAAAAACAATTATACTTCTGATCTACAGTCTGGATAATTTAGCCAGATCTGAGAGCCAGATTTCTAGGATGTAAGAGCAATAAAAATGATAGCCCCTGATCTTATAAGTACCTCGGTGGGTTGGTCAGGAAGTACTTGAGTATTAGAAATGACAAAGTTTAGTAGTTCACAAACAGATGAACAAAGAGGGAAGACTTCACAGAGGAGATGGGAATTAAGCTGAGTCTCAGAAAACTATCAGGATATGGAGAAAATGAAGAGTGCTTTGAGCTGCTTGCATTGGATCACAGCTCTGACTGTGTATTAGAATCACCTGGTGGAGTTGTTTTGTTTTCCCCCTGCTCAGGTATCATCCAAAATTCAATCTCTAGAGATGAGGCCTGGGCATTGGCATTTTTTTCAAAGTTCCCTAGGTGGTTGTAATCTGCAGGCCATGTTGAGAATAACCACTAAGCTAGGCAAAGCAAGATGAGCAAGGCTCTCATTATTTTAATGTTATAATAACACTTAGCACCTGCAAGGTCTTTCATGCTCTTGGCATTTAACTTGAAACATATATTAATTACTTACCAAAAGAAAATCCTAAAGGGCCTTTCCTTGGCCCTGACATTAAGCAGGAGCAAGAACACCTGGGGGCTCTACGGGTGCCTCTGTTGGCAAATGCTCACACCTGTGCTTCCTCGCCCACCCACACAGCAGTAAGAATGAAAGCTCCTTCAGTGCCCTCCTACAGCACCCTGCACATACACACACTGCAAGTGTTTAATCAGGGTGCAGGAAAATGTATCTGTGCCTCTTCATTTTCCCGCAACAGATGGCACAGTAGTATGTACACTATTGTCCAGTGAATTTTGAGTGGCTGGAAGAAGAAATAAAGAAATAAAATAAATTCAGCCAAGGATACCAACTCAGTTTCAATATCTTCTGCATTCTGGAGATGGCCTCACTGAGTCTCTGACCTCCTGGACTCTAGCTCTGACCTGCATAGCCAGGTGATACCATCTTGACCTCTAATGTCTTTATTTTCCACATTGAACTTGATCTCTTTCCTATGTTCACCTATGGAGTATGGACAGGTTCCTCAACCACCCCAGTCCCTCAGGAAGCAACCTCATACCTGGCAGACTTTGACCAGGCTGCCAAGTTAGACTGTAGGCATGATCTCCACATCTGTCAGAGCCTCCAAGCCACCATCCAAACCCCAGACAAATAATCCACCTTGAGCATCTATGTAGAATGTGCAGACAGTATACTTAATACAAAGGCAAGATCCTCAAATTTCCACTTTGAAACAGTTTGCCCCGATATACTATATCGGGATGCTATGACAAATATGAAAAGCAAGACACTCCTGCTTATAGCATTTGTATGACTGCTTCATGTACTCATGCCGGCTTTTCTTCAGAATTATTCCACAACCTTCTTCCTGGAAAAATAAGCCTTTGTCTTTCTCATATCACCTGAATCATTAAATCTGGTGACTATCTAATCTTATATTTTCTTTTGGTCAGGTGTATTATCCTTGTCACCCCCAAAGCTATAATCTTATTGAAAATGGGGATCGTGTCTTTCACTTCTCATACACCCAGCATAACAATGAGAATGTGAACTCTGAGACAAGGGACTGGCTGTTTTATTTACTGCAAGGTCTTCTTAGGTTTCTTTTAGTACATGAAACACTTCCTCAAGTGTGACAGACAGAAAAGAACATTTGTTGTATATGAAAGTAGTAGCATGAAGATGTCGTTTTACTATTCAGTGTTTACAATTGTTTTGACTTAATAATTTATAATGATTCTTATCTCTTGTCAAAACCAATAATGGACAAATCTCTAATTTAGGCTAACCATACCATTGGGAATGTTCCCCAAGTTTCCCTTCTTTACTTCTTCTTGACAACCCAGTAGCTATACTCCTGCAATTAAATCTGGCTATACAAACTTAACCCCTACATGAGGCTGATCTTACCCTGCAAAGTATCACTTTGAACAAGAGATCACAACTCTAAAAACACACTGTTTTTTGTTTTTTGTTTTTTTCCCTTTCATGGGAAAAAATGTAAGATCCACCACATGCTTTGGCTTAGCTCAGCCACGTTTTAGAGAGAAAACAATTACATAGAAAGCATGTAAAACTAACAGGCCTCTACTATATTTCACAAAGCATCTGCATTTTCTTTTCTTTTTTTTTTTTAAGATTTTATTTATTTGAGAGAGACAGAGGAAAAAGCAAGTTGGGGGGAAAGGGACAGAAGGAGAACCAGACTCCCCACTGAGCGGGGAGCCCGATATGGGCTCGATCTCAGAACCCTGGGATCATGACCTGAACCAAAGATAGTTACTTAACCAACTGAGCCACCCAGCTTTTTTAAAGATTTTTTTTTCTTTTTTAAAGATTTATTTATTTGCAAGAGAAAGAGAGCACAAGCAGGAGGGGCAGAAGGAGAGGAAGAGAGAATCCCAAGCAGATGCCACACTGAGCATCAAGACCCACATGGGGCTTGATCTTACAACCTTGAGATCATGACCTGAGCTGAAACCAAGAATCGGATGCTTAACCAACTGTGCCATGTAGGAGCCCCAAAGTCTCTATATTTTCGAAAACGTTTCTTAGCCCAAAAGAAATCCTTGGAGATCGGAAAAAAGTAGTAAAGAATTATAGACTTATGACATTTTTGGCTAGAGACGCTTTTTATGGGAAACTATCCTCTATTATAACTGAGAATCCTCTTATTTTGATCCTCGCTGGATAATTAAAGGCAGTCACTTTCCCTAAATTTCACACTTCTTATTGAAAAAGTGACAGTATTAGGCCACAACATTTGTTTTCAAATACACGATCTTCCATTTCTCCACCCTGGGACAGGGTACTACATGGGGCAGCTAAGAGAGACTAGGATTCACTACAAGGACTCATTAAATTTACATATGTTCTAATAAATTAAATAAGTAATATCTCAACAATATGTTTTAATGTATATAGATTCCATTATGATTTGCCATATACAAATTCATTTACAGAAAACCTTACTGAGCTTAAAGAAAACCTTACTGAATTTGAAGTATTTGCTGTTATAAAAATACTCCCTCAGAATTTAAACTATACTAACAGATTCCTGTTCATCAATATTGGGCTTGCCAGTCTGAAGGACCACTCTAAATCATTCCAATTGTTTCAAGGAAGAAAATAGAAGTTACTCTGGATTTACAGAGTTTTATATAAGAATTACGGGCTTACCCAACTTTTGGAAGTATTTGGAGAACAGAGTTCATTGATGTGAAAGCCGAAGATCACAGCCTGAATCCCCCAAAGTCAACAATTCAAAAGAGCTTGCCAGAAACTCCATTCAGTCCACAGGAGTCTTCATGAAGCTCCCACCAACAATCTCAATCTATAGCAGTAAACGGTGGCTCTCAAGAACTCACCAGAAACTTTTGCTGATCTCACATTTACTTACATATCTGACAGCAACAGCCTCCAGAAAACAGTGATTTCTCCTTCTCTTTTGTCTTCCAAATCTATGTAAGGGGAAAAATGCTAACCTTAATCTTTATATGAGAGAGAAGGTCCTGGAAAAAGTAGACTTTGGATTTTCCTCTGCACTGCAAAGGAGACCTTGGAAAGGTATGGTATTGGTGCCAGGTTGTCAATAGACAGTCCAAGACTACAGAGAGAGGACACTGTTTGTCAATCCAGCATCCATACATGCCCATTTTGCCCATTTTAACCTTCAAATATTAACCTCACTTTGAGTTACTGTAGTGCAATTATACCTCATATAGGCAAAGACTTTTGCTCACTTTTTGCTCAAAAAGTAGACACAAAGCTCTACATGTCATTTAATTTTTTTTTTTCTTTTGAGAGAGTGAGCACAAGCAGGGAGAGCAGCAGAGGGAGAGGGACAGAGGGAATCTTAAACGGGCTCCACACCTAGCATGGAGCCCAATGTGGGTCTCAATCTCACCACCTCTGAGATCACAACCCAAGCTAAAATCAAGAGTCAGATGCTTAACCAATGGAGCCACCCAGGCAACCATGTCATTTCATCTTTCAATAATGCCCTTCATCTTTAAGCTCAGACCAAATTTCCATTGCGAGCTTGTAACTTTAGCCCTGAATTATAGGGTAACCTACAATTAACATATATTAGAAATAGACTGGGAAAGTGAGAGGGAAGAATAGGTAAACATGTAAAGTGCAAAAAAGCAAGGAATAAAATATACATAACCACAAAAGTTCTCATTTTTGCCACTAATCACATAGCCAGAGTAGACTTCTTACACTACACATTCCGTGTTTCTTTTTTCCTCATTCAGAATCCTGGCTGGTTATGAATCTTTATCTGACAGAGTACTCCATGACTGGATGTCCAAAAATCGTGGTTATAGAGGTTCCACTGAGGGAAGGGAAATCAAATACAAATCTAGGCTACATCTATTTTAGTGAAGATATATTATTACTCTTTGTAGGGTGAGGAGGTTCAATCTAATCACCCGCCCAAAACCTCATAAGAGTTTCATTGTTGATCTATAGGCAGTTTTGGCATTCAGCTATATAGCAGCCAGATCAGTCTGAATGAATAAAGGCCATGTTGTTGAGCTCATATATCACTCCACCCCTGGACCCACTATGGGTCAAGAGTCTGTTCATGAATTTACTGAGCAATGACTGAGGTGCTGGGAAAGAGGCTAACTGATAGAGCAGTGTAAATCTGTTCACCCACCTGAATTTTGGGAACCTCTTACCAGTAGTATTTGGTGAGCATTTAATGAGACATAAATATCCCCTTATTTTCTGTGCATTCTGTGAGAACTTCCACAAACTTCTCCACAGACTTTCTTATAACCAACATTCTAATCTTATTCCTACTAAGTCCATGACCACTTGGCCTACTCGTGACTGAATAAATGTGTATCCTTGGCCATCTTTCCTCTAGGAAAAGTGAACAAAGAAGTGCAATACTCTTCACCAATATCCTCAAATGCTCTTTTGAGACTGGCCATTGTACTCACTCACCCACTTTTGGGTGGTGCTACCATTTGGTGCAAAATTATCTATAAGAGTCCTTTTTTTTTTTCTTCCTTATCCAGCTGGAAATAGAGAACTCCCCATGGAGCAATATATGCTGATTGAGGAAGATTTCAATGTAGCAAAAATAAATGCAGTGAAAGTCTATATACATTGTTAAAATTACAATGACACATTGAAGCTCCTAATACAAAGGGTGGAATCTATTTTCCTATTTCTGGATTCTGGGCAATCTTAATATCCTTGTTATGAAATAGAATGTGGCAGAAATAACTTCGTTTGAGTTCTGAACATAGGCCTCCAGAATTCTCACAGAAATGGTTGCATTTCTTAGAACTCTGTAATCTTCATGTGAAAAATCTTGGGCTAGCCTTATGAATAATCAGAGATACATAGTACAGTCACTTCCAATGTCCCAGCTGATAGCCTGTCAACAGCCACACAGGTGAGCGAGGCCAACCTAGATCATCCAGCTCACTGCTGATCGTCCAGGTGACAGAAGACACTTGAGTAAACCCAGCAGAGATCAGCAAAGTTGTCCCAGACCAAAAATTAATGAATGAATGAATGAATTAAAAAGTTCAAAATAACCTTGCTCCAAAATCCTAAGGATTTGGCCTATAATTGTCCTGTTGATATTACGCAGTATCCTCTATCTCCCAAAGATATTTTGAGTACCACTGGATCTGCTTGGCCCTATAACTCAAGAATTAGAGCACCTTTTGTCTTCTAGAAAGCTTTGTCTTTATCTGAGCTCATCTCAAAACTGGTAACAGGTAAACTGGTCCGATTAGTAGATTAGCATGCACTCATGTGTATCTATTATTTCTACAGTTCAAGGCTTACAGGTGCTGTGCCTCATTCTTCGAGGTGATAGGTAAAAGACATAGCAATTTGTTTTTCACTTCACTTTGTAGGGAAATCTTAATATGCCCCAGACCATTCAACACCTAAAAACTTCCTCAAAACGGGAAATAACTGAATTTCTATGGGCTTAATTTTCTACCTTTGTGGCTTCCATATCATTTGTCAAAACATCTAGAGTATTTCCTGCAACATGATCATCATTTCCAAGCACCATCATGTTATTTGTGTTACAAATTAGGATCATTCCCCACGTAATGGTGAGACAGTCAAGGTCCCCGCATGCTACATTGTGATGAAGAGTTTCTGAGTTTGAAGTAAGACAGTGAAGCTATACTACTATCCATGTCAAGTAAAAGAAGACTATTTATAGGACTTTTATTTTATTTATTTATTTGTTTGTTTGTTTCTTTGTGTTTGCTAACAGGTATAGAAGATAAAAATAATCACCAGAGCAATAATAAAATACCACACATCAGGAATTTAATTGGTTTGTTCAAGTGAAATAAAACAACAAACAACTGAAACAGCAACTATGTTTGGAGTTGCCACTTGATTAAGTTCATAAGAATTGACTTTTATTCTCCAAATTCTATCTCTTTCATGCAAGGCAGGCATGCATATTCCCAATGTTTGATCATATCACTAATCTCTGATATTTCCTCTAGTGTGTTATGGTTTTTTACTTTTGTTGAGAGAAACTACTATTTGTTTCTTCTTATCATTGTACCTACCTTTCCACAGGCCAGGAAGCCAACATGGAAGATTTTGCCACTTTCTAGGCATGGTTATTCCAACAATTCATTCAGAGACTAGGAAAATAGTGGTGTTCAGGGTATCACTATACCTATTTGTTTTTACATTTTTATTTATTTATTTGAAAGAGAGAGAGAGAGAACTGACCTAGGGGTGGTGGGAGAGTGGCAGAGGGAGAGGGAGAAGCAGACTCCCCACTAAGCAGGGAGCCCGATGCAGGGCTCAGTCCCAGGACTCTGGGATCATGGCCTGAGCTGAAGGTAGATACTTAACCAACTGAGCCACCCAGGCACCTCTAACTATATCTATTTTGAGATGGAACTTAGACTAAAACTCTACTCCACTCCATCATTTGACCTTTATAAGCTTCTCCTCTACATTTCTAGAAAAAAAAAAAAACAACAACAACAAAACTCATTTTGAGTCCTCTGGAATTGGCATCAATTTAGATGTCCAGTAATCACTCACAGTTCTAGGTATTCCTCAATGCATCCTCACCTTTATTGAGGACCACAACTCAATCTGAGGAAGATCAGGAGGAAGATATATGATATAGATGTTGACAGTGGAGCAGAGCTCTTTTTCATTGTGGTTACAACTTTCCCTTTACTTAAGAATCATGGTATCTGTGGAGTCAAGTTTGGGAATTGGGTTAGGGGCTATGACTTTCTACTGTGATTACTCCAATTTAACATTAAACTCTTTTTTCCTTAGTCTAACACCTATAATCTATATCCATACACAAACAGTTATAAATTAACAACATATTAGAATTCTTCTTGGGTATGGGGAACTTCCTTCCCAATCATGAGTTAAGTTTTATTCTTATCCTCCTGGGTTTTACTAGGAGTTAAGTCTAATTATGGTTCTGGGAACAAAGAAAGGTGGTCTATGGGTCTAAAAGAGATCCACATTTCTTGCAGGGTGAATGTCTGAATGAAAATCATTATGGTGTGGTCAGGAGGAAAAGAGATAGTGCTGCTTCTGCTGGCAAGGAAGGCCCAACAAGTGTGGGTATTTAAAGTATTTAAATTCATTGAAATCTACCCAGATTTCTCCTCATGATTTTCAAGTTTCCACTTATTCTTGGTAAATGCTCTCACTTTAATAGAAAGAGACCTATAAGTCTATACATTCACTTTGAATTTCAATTTATCCACTCTCAGGATTATACTTTTGGTTGGGTTCAAGAAATATTGGTCAGTGACTGTTAAGGAAAAAGCAATTCCGTCAAGACTGTAACTAAAGTCACAGTCTTTGTTTCCTATCCCATTCCTTGAATAACAAATTTAAAACCATGATATTGTGTTTCTTTTTCCAAGTTTTATATTGCGATCGAAAGGAGCTAGCCCCACTCTGCATTTCTTATACTATTTGTTTTAACCATAAAGTTTTATTCCTATTACTACTTTGCCTCTTAAAGTTTGTCTTCTGTGGATACATAACTCCAGGAAATTAGAGGTGATGATGTAAATAACTGTTTTACCTGCACGGACACTGAATTGTTGCTGCCTTCAATTATTATCCTACTGGAGAATCCATATGACAGTTTCATTCTTAAAGTTTAATTATCCCAAGTTTAATTTAAACTTACAATTTTTTTAAAAAAGTCTATGAATTAGAGTTCACTCAAGAAATACAAACCACTCTAGAGGCACCTGTGTGGCTCAGTTGGTGAAGCATCTGACTTGATTTTCACACAGGTATGTTCTCAGGGTCAGGAGATTGAGCCCTGTGTCAGGCTCTTCACTGGGTGTGGAACCTGCTTAAGATTCTGTCTTTCCTTTTCCTATCGCCTCTCCCCCTCTGTCCCTAAAGGGAGCAAGAAAGAAAGAAGTGAGAGAGAGAGAGAGAGAGGAAAGAAGGAAGGAAGGAAAAAAGGAAGGAAGGAAGGAAGGAAGGAAGGAAGGATGGATGGATGAAAAATACAAGCCACTCTATTGCAAGTATGAAGAACATAAGTCAGGAAATAAGGTCTTCCCTACCAGAAGAACTGAGAAGCACAGGCTGAGGAAGCTGACCCTACAGATTTTATCTGAAGCACCAAAGCAGAGTGTCAAGAGCTCTCTGGTGAACTATTTCAATTCTTAAAAATACCCTAGAAATTTGTATCACATCTCTCATTTCTCAGAGGTAAACCAAGTGAGTTCTCTAGACCTCACCAAGACCTAATCATGAATTATTCATCTGCTCAAGAATCTGGCTGCAGTTACCTCCAAAGGATAGTGACTGCCCATTCTTTTCCTGTTTCCAAATAACATGCCAACATCTCTCATTGACAAACTCTAACTTAAAACCATAAAAGAAGGGATTTCTGGAAAAGAAAGCCTCTCACTTCCCCTCTGTAATGCAGAAGACACCAAAGAATGGAATAATAATAATTTCAAGTTTGCCACAAAGAGTCTGGCACACTGATCTTTCACTTTTGTGTGATATACCTTTAAATCAAGAGTTAGAAAATAGATCTCTGGACCCCACAGTTTTCATTCACTCGTCATTTTCATTCATTCGTCCGTCTACAACTTACCAAGGCATCCCCACTGAACTTGGGAGTTTTTCTCAACAACTCACCTTAGTTACTGTCCTTTTCAGTCCAATATTGTGAAAAAGAATGTATTAAAAATTATTTTTAATGTTTTAAGTGTTTTTAATATCCCAGGTATGAGTAATTTTAATACTATTTCTATGATTTTTTTCCATTGTTTTGTTCAAACTGGAAAGGCATCCCACAGCTGAAAACAAAAGCTAATATTTGCAATATGGTCAAGTCACCACAAGAACCTAGATTCTATTCAACTGGACTCGAGGGCAATTTTTATTTACATGGAGTTTTCCTAGTATGGGGTATAGGCTAAATGATTAAATTTTTACAGATTAGGTCTTTGAGGCAAGGTGTTACCAAGAATCACAACAAAATGAATTGTCTTGATTCAGAACTTCACAGCTCCTGATCTATATGACTGTACTTTTCTCTTTTTCCCGAGATAATATTTATCAGAGCATATACATAAACCAGACAAGAAAATTTTCACTTTGAAATGGCAGAAGACAAGAGGACTCGGGAAGACTGATCACTTTAAAAAAATACTTTTAGAATTATGTGCATATATAACCCACTGAAGATAAGATAAAATAAATACAAAGAGCAGAAGACATTTAGATTTGGGTTTGGCAAATGTTTTTTCTTCTCTGTACCAATTCCAGTCGGTAGGGGTAGTAGCTAAGAGAACCTTTTTGAGAAGGATTCTGAAGCTAAAGGCTTACTCAGGAGGGAAAAAAAGTGCCATGACCAATTAGTAATGTCAGCCCACAGGCCAGGAGCAGAGATGGTAACACTGTATGGTTGCTATATTTGACTAACATTATAAAAACCTTGCTAACCAATAAAGCTTAACATATTTGGCCATATAGTGTTCCCTAAGTTATGATTTTTACATCATTCTCAAAAATCACCAGGGAGGAAAGTTGGCCAGGTATTATTATTCACATTTCACAAAGGCGAACTCTGAAGCTTAGAAATCTTAGAAATCTTCAAAGCTTGAATTGATGAAATGATCACTACCAATAAACTAACATATGGCAGGAACCACACCAAAACTTATCTGTCTGGGCCATACATCCAAGGGTTTTTCTAACAGTCTGTGTAGTATAAGAGTAACTGGTTTTAAGGAGGGCACGAGATCTGATGAGCACTGGGTGTTACATGCAACTAATGAATCACTGAACGCTACATCAAAAATTAATGATGTATTATATGTTGGCTAATAAAATTTAAATAAAATTTAAAAAGAATAACCTGTTCACGTCTTTTTAGAAGCAAAGAGAAGACATGAAAGCGACTCTTTAAAGATATTATAACTAGTTCTCCATAGGCTAAGGTGTGATAAGTAAGACTGCATCTAGCATTGAAAAGGAGATGTTAGAACATCACTGACCCATTCCTTTGTCTGCCTCTAAAGCCAATGCATTGTTTAATAGGGACACATCTAACTGAAGGCAGATAATTTGATTTGGTGCCTAAGGGCCTTGGCTAGCTAAGAAAAAGAAGAGATTATTGGTGTGAAAGAGAAATAATAATGCTGACCTCTCATGGGGATGCAACCATTGTAAACTACTTAGAAAACAAGATGTGGTATTAATGCTCAGGAATACTACTACCAAAGCTTGCTACATATTGCTATTCTGTATCAAGTTTCTCAGAATATTCATCAGACATGCATTGCCTGCCTGCCCATTTCTGTAAGACAGCATGTTAAAAAACCCAACCCATTACCACATCCATTTTCCCACACCTATTCCTGTTCTTGAATTCAGTGTTTCATCATTTTTCATGGCCTTAGCTTCACACCATACCCAATTATGAAAGAATTTTTGGTTCAGTCATCAACATTCCACAAAATGTCATTAAACCATAACCAGTTGCCCGTCTTTCTTTATGATCAGCTTCCTTTGTGGCTGTCCTACCTGAGCACAGTAGCCAGGCTATATGCCAATGGCTGTTCAAGAAACACCAATTAGACACTAACACCTCATAACTGTCTAGTCTTTTTATTTCTGCAAAACAGTCTCCAAGCTATTCTCTCATAAAAACTATATGAGAAAGACAAGGCTGGGCTCATCACTATAGGCCGTTGAGTCAACCAGCACATGAATAGTTTAAGTGACTTTCAGGTTCCTATTCATATGAAAGGAGGCTAAAATATTCAACTCCATGGTTAGGACAGATTAACAGAGTGTCTGATAAATCAAAGACCCTCAATAATATTAGCTGAATTAATGCCTGAAATAATGAAGAAATACGAAATGAAGAAATGACGAAGAAAATTGAAATTATGAAATAATGAAGAAATGAAAGCATGTATTGGAACTTTCAGCATAGTGCTCTTTGTACTTATGTGTTCATACTGATACCGTATTCTGTATCAGCACACAGTTCTAACCTGGTAACATACTATCTGGAGAAAGAATGCCAGAATAAGGTACATCCTGTTCCCACTTCTCCAAAACTCTCTGAGCTGGGTAGGAGAAGTGCCAACAATAAGCCCTGTTCCTATAGTATTGATGACCTTTATTCACAATCCCTCAAGGAAGAATGGGATTAGGAACTGACCATTATTATCAAAGAGCATTTATGGAAGGCAGACTACAGTAACAACTCACATTTGAAACTGCTTTGCCATTTGAAAAGCACTTTCCCATCCATGAATGTGTTTGTTTCTTCCAATAATGCTCTGAAGAATGTATCATCATTATCCCACATCTTACAGATGAGGAAAATGAGCTGGAGGGAGGTTAAGTAACCTGCTCAGGATTATATAGCTCATAAATAGCAGATCTGGTCTACAAACAAAACCTACCAACTTTGAAACCAGAGTTCCTTCTACTGCACTGTATTGTCTTCCAAAAATACGAAAGTAAGGAGTATAGTTCAGTGGTAGAGCATTTGACTGCAAAAATACGAGACTCATCTCTGAGAAGATTTCCAGAAAAATGTAAAATTCTCCATCATCTCCATCACCTCTGCCAATACCTCCTTGAGCCCACATACAACCACCCACCCAGGTTTTCCCAGCTTTCAGAATAGGACCCCAACCCAGTAAGCACCTGATAAAACGAAGCTTATGAATTTGACCACATTCACTTTCAAAGCATGTGTTTGTAATTTAGAGGTCATCTGGTTAAGATCCTTTTTCTTTTATAATGCATTTTTAGATGACAATCTCTTCAAGTGTTACCTTCCAAAAGCCTATTGTCTGCCAAAATGCAAAATTATACAAAAATATGGCAGAATTTAGGGAATTTAGCAGGGAGAGCAATTAAAGTTACATGAAGGCAAGACAGAGAAATGGTAGGCTCCTGTTTGTGAATTACTAACTCAAAGGAATAAATTTTCCAGAAGCTCTCAAAATAAGAATTAGTTCATTCACTCATTCCTGCAAATATGAATGTTTAACTTTTTACTCGCATGCTTGCAAGATGCTGCAATATGGTAATGAATGAGAATGAATGGCTTCTAAAATTATTCAGTTAGTGTCTTCCTGCTTCCCACAAGTTCATTTATTTCATATGGCATTTTTTTTTTTCCTCTGCACTGAGACAAGGTAGGCTTCACCTTTCCCACTGCAGGTAAGAGAGATCAGCTCTACAGTGGTCATTTCATGCACTGGAGAATGCCGTTGCTTTAAACTTTGCCAGTATCTCTCTTTGTCTGTTGGTTTGAGTTTTAGTTCTGATCTGTTGTGTTTTGTTTTTTTGTTTTTTTTTTTAAAGAAAGCTTGCTGATCAGCAAGTCCTGATATGCCTTTTTATTTATTTATTTTTGTCTTTTTATTTGTAACTCAAAGAATCTCAGACAACTGATAAAGATCAGATTAAGGATGGTAATTCCTCTCTCCCATCTCACCCTAAAGCTGACTGTGTTTACTTTACAAAGAAAGTTACTTGAGAGGGAGAAGAAAGAATGTGAGTTTTGAGAATCGTCACTAGAAAAGAGATTGAGGATTGGCTACTAACACAGAGAAGTGACTAGAAGCAAGAAGACCAGAAGAGTACCATATTTTTGAAGGAAATGTATTCCGAAAGAAAACGGACTACTTAGGACTTAAAGCAACTGTTGAGACCCCAGATTAGCAGATAATAGGTAATAAGTGATGGGCAGCCCTCAAGAAGAGCAAACTCCCCAAACCAAATTCAGATATGGTCATGGAGAAAATGTTCAAAAGGGGGTCACCAACAACAGGGCACAAAGGAATTTTTTTTTTTTTTTTTTGCCCAGAGGCCTAATCAGGATCTCATCCAGAACTTTCCCACCCACTTCCCATAAGGATTCTTTACAAAGACTGCCCAGCAAGACTTCATCATTTTTGTTCCTCCTTTACAATGTATATTGGAGATGGAGGGTAGGTAGGGGTGTGTCAATGGGGTGAAAGGGCAGAAAATTTGTCCTTAGAGTTCATAGGTCACCAGATTACAGGGAGTTATACAAGGACCTCATGGATGGGACATGTGTGATCCGGAGTTCCTGCACATTGAGCTAGATGCACTGAAAGATGGATCTTTGAGTGGACTTCCATGAGCCAGGGACAAGTGTTCTCTAGAGAAGTGAAAGGATAGTTGATACCCAGAGGAGCAGGTTGATTGAGAAACAATTCCATGCTCACCATTGTCTATTCCTTTCCTCGCTGTGCACACAGTGAGACTACATATTCCAGCCACCCTTGAAATGACACAGGGCCATGTTTTAAGTTCTCGTCAACAGAATAGACTGAGGGATAACTTTACCTGGCCTACCTTGTATCCTTTCCCCTCAACCTACCAACTAGAAGTTAAAGATTCTGAAGTACAAAAGATGACAAAACCACCAGATGAACGGAATCTGGATCCTAAAATCATCACATGGAAGACAGCCCACCAAACACTGGGGTGTGAAAGAAATTAACTTCTAGTGTGTTAAACCACTAAGATTTTAGGGTGTCACCGTTTGGAAGTTTGTGACACTTAATAAAGCATACAACTTTATTTTGAATCCTGGGCAAAGGGTTTGAATTTTGTTTCTTTCTGTTTCCTGCAGCTCCTGGCATAGCTTCTGCGCACCTTCTGCACAAACCAGGAGATGAAAAGAAATAGGTTTTCAATAAATATACGAAGAAACGAGTGAAGACAGCTACATCAGAATGTGAAGGATAGAATGAGAACATTTGCATCCCATCAATTCAACATTTGCTTTTCCCTCTACCTTTCATAACTAAATTAAATAAGGGAGACCCCTTAGTTATTTCATCTGCTCAAGTGGGTTAATACCCACTTCATAGAGATATTCTGAGAATAAAATGATATGATACAGATGCAAAGTACTGACCACAATTCTGAGCACAAAATGACATTTAATCATTAGTACACTGTTCTATTATGAACTGTGAACTCTCTATAAAGAGTTTTCTTAGATACAACAAGCCATGCCTCTGAGAACAGAGAGGAAGTAGTTCTCTTGAAATTAAAACCTGTTTCTCATTCATGTTCTTATTATTCCAAAGACTCAAGCACAATCTTACACAGAGAGTTGCAGGTAAGAGTGAATTGCATTCTGTGGGAAGGGCAAGGAAGAGGAGAAATTACTTGAATTATTCTGGGTGGCTCAGTGGGTTAAACTCTGCCTTTGGCTCAGGTCATGATCTCACAGTCCTGGGATCAAGCCCCACATCAGGCTTTCTGCTCAGCGGGGAACCTTCTTCCCCCTCTATCTCTGCCTGCCTCTCTGCCTACTCGTGATCTCTCTCTCTCTCTCTCTGTCAAATAAATAAATAAAATCTTCAAAAAAAAAAAAAAGAAAGAAAGAAAGAAAGTCTAAAGTAAAAATGTAGATAATACTAATAAATATAAATAATTCTATTGATTTATTATTTCTGTGAAATAGTGTTATGGTTTTGAATCAACTTTAAGAAAATTTTTATGCTCATAGATATAAATTCACATTTTATTGTTAATTCTCAAGAAATTAGCATAAAATTGCAAAAAGTCAGAATATTGCTGTAATGAAATCTCTTTAAGAACCAGGATATAATAATAATCTGTGAAACAGTGTTCATTCAAACCTCAAATTATGGGGCACCTGGGTGGCTCAGTTGGTTAAGTGTCTGACTTTGGTTCAGGTCATGATCTCAGAGTCCTGGGATCTAGCCCCGCCTGGAGTCCAGCAGCATGGAGCTCCACATGGGCTCCATGTTCAACAGGAGTCTACTTGTTCCTCTGCCCCTCCCCCCACTCATGTGTTCTCTGGCATGCACTTTCTCCCTCTCTCAAATAAATGAAGTCTTAAATACATTAAGACTTAAATACAGACATACACACACACCTCAAATTCTTTGAGGACAACCCTACATAGACATTCACTCACTGAACATTTCCTACTTGGGAGTATTAGGACAGCATCTAAAAACCCAGCTCAAACCCCATAACGGAGAGACTCCCTTATGGGCATTTAAGTAGAGTTAAGTAACACATATAGAAATACTTGCTTTGTTTCTAATATTTTCATATAATTCATGTTAAAAATAATTTAGTTATGAAAGGTGGAGGGAAAATTAAGTTGTGTTGGCAGACTCTTGAAAATTCAGTCTCAAAACTTCAAAATAGAAATATATTACAATAGATCAGAAAATGCTATGTATGCTTAATGCTATGTATACTTAAGTGCTCATTTATTATCTATGGAATGGGATGAGAGTCAATGGAACAGATTCAAATAGTAGTACATGTCACCAAAGGGATTTAAATGTCACTGCTTTCAGCAAAAATTTCAACTCTGCAGCTCTCTATCATGAGGGACAGTGGAGACTTTCAATCTCAATCTCATTCTGTCCTCCTGCGTAAATGAATGATCTTTGGTGTCTCTGGATGTTGGGGATGGGTTGCCCAAGCATATTTCCAAACACTCCACATTCTTTGGAGAGAAGATATTATCACTTCTCAGTATAGAGCCTTATTATTAATTCAGTGAATCATGGGAGAACAGAGTTGTGGGTGGGCCTCATGTTTCTTGAGCAGCCACAGCAGTGATGAAGGGTGGAGGTCAGGCAGGGATCCAGGACCAGCAAGGCTGGGAAAGGTGGTGATGGAGAGATGATTCTGCCTTGGCTTATGTGAGGGTGTGTTGTCAAGAAAGTCTGGGCTACAAGGCTAAGTGCCAGCATTCCAGGTCTTTCTCTTGGCCCAACAAGGAGACAAGCACAGAGTTGATCAGAACTTGCTCTAGGAATGCACTGAGAACACTGATTCTGTCGTCTGAGAACTGACTGCCTAGGGCAGGTCATCAAGACAGGAGTTCACCTGGAAGCCGAGGGTGTGGACAGTCCTGGGAGCAGACAGCCTGGAGAGCTGAGGATCTGATTCACCAGCTGAACACTGGCACATACTACATATTTGGGCCAGCAGAGGCTGTATTTCAGAATGTCAACTGCTCGGCAACTGGTAGGACTAAGCAGAATTATCAAAGTCACGAAGGATTAGCAAAAGTGACTCTACTAAGCAGAAAATATCAAAGAAGGAATCTGATCCTGGTGAAATGTTCTTTACCTTGTTCTGTGTTTCCCCTGGAAGCTGATCAGTCCCAGACTTACTCATTCACCCATTCATTCACTCACGCAGGCAATATTGAGCACCTATTATGTGCCTGCAGTAGTCCAGACAGTGGAGAAATGACAATAAAAACAAAACAAAAACGCAGGCACAGTTCTGTCCCAATAGAGCTTGTAGTCCACAGTTAGTGGAGAGATAAGCAGAGATGATTTTTTTGTAAAAGTAAAGAAAAAGATGCGGTTTGCAGAGAAAATAGAGAACAATAAAAAATAGAGGTCAACAGAATCGAAGAGTTGCCATTTTACTTAGGGTCAAATGTCTTCAGCCCTTTTTCTCTGCCTGAGGTTGTCCTCCAGAGCTAGGGGAGTATGCTCAGCCTATACACAGAGTTTCTATGTTAAGCGAAATAAGTCAACTATGACGTGCTTTCACTCGTATGTGGAATTTAAGAAACAAAAAGAGGATCATAGGAGAAAAGAGAGGAAAATAAAATAAGATGAAAACAAGGTGAAAGAGAGACAAAGCATGACAGACTCTTAACTACAGGAGACAAACTGAAGGTTGCTGGAGGAGAGGTAAGTAGGGGGTTGGGGTAACGGAGATGGGCATTAAGGGGGGCACTTGAAGTAAATAGCACTGCGTGTTATATGCAATGATGAATCACTGAACTCCACCTCTGAAACCAATAACACACTATATGTTAATTGACTGAATTTAAGTAAAACAGAAATTTTTAAATATAATTAATTAAGTGGACAATAAAAGGAAGTACCAAGGACCAGAAATTGGGCACCCTGGGGCAACCCTTTACCAAAGAGAGATGCAACTGGATGAATCAATGCCTAGGCTTTCCACCCGTGCCCCAGTGGGGCAGCTCTGAGGCTCATTTACACAGATTCCTCCCCATTTGCACACTTTGCTTTACTGGGTTTTCTTCTTTCTGGTGTTTCCACTTCCCAGATCTTTTCCAAACCCAGTTACTTGCCTTCCAGCTCTCTCCACACTACTTTCAGGGGGGATAGGAATGAAAAGGTAATAGTGCCCAAAATAGAGGGAGTAGCTCAGGTGAGAAGTTGTCTGACTACTTAGAAATTGAATAAGTAATATGCATGTATTGTAGAAAAATTAAAAAAGAGAAAAAAGTTATCTGTAATTCCACATTTAGAAGTAGTACAGTTAGCCTTTTGATACATACTATTCCTAGCAGTTGAGTCTGCTTGGATATGTTTGTGCATGACTTTGTATAATTTTTACGGGAAAAGAATCATACTGAACAAGCTAGATTTTAGCTGATTTCTCACTTAATATATTACAACATAGTATTTTTCAGGAAGTTCAATGAATATACTTATTAATTCAAATACTTAAAGGTTACTCTACATAGCCTATTCTACTCTACATAGTGTTAACTTTAAACTAATACCCCACTGTCGAATATTTCATTTATTTCCAATTTCTCAATACTATTAACAAAACTTCAGTGAACACCCTTGTACAAACATCTTTGAACATTTGTCTGATTATTTCTTTAGGATAAATTCTAAAATCGAGCCTCCTCTATGAAAGCATGTTTATGATCTTAAGTACTTTACATATTGCCAAACTCTACCACAAGCTTTTACTAATTACATTCCTATGAGAGTGTGTTTCTCTTTAATCAAGAGGAATATTCTAATGCACTTTTGGAGGGAGGTAAAGAGAGAGAAAGAGAGAGAGATTGATTCTAGAGTGCACTAAAATCCATCTGTGTTTCTATTAATTATTTAATTTTCATTTTATTTGATGTTTAATTTTTAGAACCTATCAGTTTCCTAGCATTTAATTACTTGAAAGATTCTAGGGTAATTTATGAACATTCTAAAACATTCTAAAACTATTTTTTAAAGCATCTTTATTCTTGGAAAACAAAACAAAAATATTACCTAACAAAACCTCTGCACCATTTTCTCATTGGAATCCATGTTCCCGGTTCCCTGTGTTCTTTGACAAAAGAAATAATACAGTTCTCAGAGGCATGAGGTAGGCCAAAGTGGCTTCCATAATTCTGAGCAACAACAAAAATTTTTCAGAAGAGTAATCTACTAAATACCATACCAACGCGTGCCTGGGTGGCTCAGTGGGTGAAAGCCTCTGCCTTCTGCTCAGATCATGATCCCAGGGTCCTGGGATTGAGCCCCACATCCGGCTCTCTGCTCAGCGGGGAGCCTGCTTCCTCTCTCTCTCTCTCTCTCTCTCTCTCTGCATGCCTCTCTGCCTGCTTGTGATCTCTGTCAAAAAAATAAATAAAATATTTTTTTAAAAAATACCATACCAACAATGCACAAATCCTGATCTCCAAAACAACAGCATTGCCTTTAGGTTTATTTTTGCTGTCACCTGGTTGTTTTAATTCACATTTCTATAAATACTAATGTATATAAAACATATATAAATTACATACGTATACACACACACACTTTGTTTTACTGTTTTATCTTTTGTTCCATTTTTTCCCCAACTTTGCTGAGAGATTATTGACATACAACATTGCAAAGGTTTAAGGTGTACAACATGATAATTTGATGTATTTGTGACATGATTCCTACAATAAGATTAGTTAACAAATCCATCTCTTCAAATAATTACGATTTTTACATGCATGGTGAGATTATTTAAGATCTACTCCCTTAAGAACTTCAAGTGTATAATATCATATTGTTAACTATAGTCACCATGCTGAATATTCATCTTACAACTGAAAGTTTGTACTCTTAACCAACATCTCCCCATCCCCAACCCCTGGAAACTTCTATTCTACTCTGTTTCTATGATTGTGGCCTTATTTTTTTCTTTTTATATTCCATATGTAAGTGAAATCACAGAGTTTTTTCTATTTCTGTGTCTGACTTATTTCACTTAGCATAATACTTTCAAGTTCAATCCATATTGTTGCAAATAGCAGGATTTCCTTCCTTTTATGGCTGAATAGTATTTCATTGTGTATGTATATATGTATATACACACACATATATATGCACATGTAAATACATATACATAATATATGTATATACATATATTTCTTTTATCCATTTATAGGTTGATGAATGCTTCCACATTTTCTCTAACCATTCATAAGTTGATGGACACAAAGGTTGTTTCCATGTCTTAACTATTGTAAATAATACTGCAGTGACCATGAGGGTAGAGAGGGTAGAGATATTTCTTTAAGATAGTGATTGCACTTCCTTCAGACATATATCTAGAAGTGGGATTACGGATCATATAGGAATTCTATTTTTAATATTTTGAGGAATGTCCATATTGTTTTCTATAGTGGTTGCACCAATTTACATTTCCGCCAGCAGTGCAGTAATGTTCGTTTTTGTCTACATCCTCACCTACTCTTGTTATCTCTTACCTTTTTGGTAATAACCATTTGGCAGGTGTGAAGTGACATCTCATTGTGCTTTTCATTTCCATGTCCCTGATGATTAGTGATGTTGAGGATCAGTTTGGGTCCTTGGCCCATATTTAACTGGATTGTTATTTTTTATTTTTATTTTTCAGGTTTTTATTTTAATGGATTATTGTTGTTTTATTTGTTATTCAGTTCTATGAGCTCCTTATATATTTTAGATATTAACTAATTATCTAACACATGTTTTGCAAATATTTTCTCCCATTCTGTGAGTTGCCTTTTTACCTTTCTGATTGCTTCTTTTCCTGTGCAAAAGCTTTTTAGTTTGATGTAGTCCAACTTGTTTATTTTTGTTTTTGTTCTTTGTACTTTTAGTGTCATATTCAAGAAAATATTGCCAAGATCAATATTATGAGTTTTTTTCCTAAGTTTTCTTCCAGGATTTTTACAGTTTCAAGTCTTATATTTAAGTCTTCAATCCACTCTGAGTTAATGTTTGTGATTAGTATAAACAAAAGCCCAATTTCATTCTTTTGCATATTACTATCCAATTTTCCCAATACCATTTACTGAAAAGACTATCTTTCTCCCACTATTTTTGGCTCCCTTATCAAATATAGTTGATTGTATGTGCATGGATTTATTTCTGGTCTGTCTATTCTATTGATATATGTGTCTTGTTTCTATGCCAGTACCATACCCTTTTGATTACTATAGCTTTGTAGTATAGTTTGAAATCAGGAAGCATGATGACTTCACCTTTGTTCTTTTTTCTCAAGATTGCTATGGCTATTTGGGTTCTCTTGTGGTTCCATAAAAATAAGATTATTTTTTCCATTTCTGTTTAAAAATGCCATTGGAATTTTGATAGAGACTGCATTGAACTTATAGATTACTTTGGGTATTATGGACATTTTAACAATATTAATTCTTATCAATGAACACAGAATATCTTTTTTTGAGATTTTATTTATTTATTTGACAGAGAGAGACAGGGATAGAGGGAACACAAACAGGGGGAGTATGAGAGGGAGAAGTAGGCTTCCCGCTGAGCAGGGAGCCCAACACAGGACTCAATCCCAGGACCTGGGGATCATGACCTGAGCTAAAGGCAGCTGACTGAGTCATCCAGGCACCCAAACACAGAATTCTTTATATTTATTCGTGTCTGCAGTATCTTTCATCAATGTCTTGTAGTTTCAAGTGTACAAATCTTTTATCTCTTCAGTTAAACTTATTCCTAAGTATTTTATTGTTTCTGATGCTATTGTAAATAGAATTGTCTTTATTTCTCTTTCAGATAACTTGTTGTTAGTGTATAAAAATGCAGCTTATTTTCACATGTTGATTTTGTGTCCTACAACCTCACTAAATTTGTTCCCAACTATTTTATTGCTGCTTATTTTCCCTTCAGTTCTGTTAATATTTACTTTAAATGTTTAGCTGTTCCAATGTTGTGTGCATATACATTTATAATTATTATATCTTTTTGGTGAATTGACACCTTTATCAATATACAGTAACCTTCCTTGTTTCTTGCAACTAATTTTTCTAAAAGTCTATTTTATCTAACATAAGTATAACCACTCCTACTCTCTTTTGGTTACCATTTGCATGAAATATCTTTTCCCAAGTTCATTTTCAACTTACCCTAAGTTTCCCTAAGCTAAAGTCAGTCTCTTGTAGACAGCATATTATTACACCTTGGTGGTTTTTCTCTATACATTTTTCCCCTATACATTAAGCTACTCTGTGTCTTTTAATTAGGCAATCTTGTCCATTTACATTTAAAGTAGTTATTGATAGGTAAGGCCTTACTATTGTCATTGCATTCATTGTTTTCTATTTTTTGAGATACTTTGTTCTTTCTTCCTCTCTTATTGTCTTATTTTGTGATTTATTTTTGTGATATCATCCTACTTAATTCCTTTGTCTTTATCTTTTGCATATCTGCTTTAGACCCAAAGCCAAACAGGTTTGTAACTAAATCCTCAGGGTTACAGAGCTGTTTTCTATGTCTGTAGCCAAGACCATAGTCAATGAGTCAGCTGCCTGGTTGCAAGCCTGCCTTCTAAAAACAGCTCTCCTTAGTCTTGGACGACACTGGAATTTCACAATCTTCTTCCTGGATCCCAAGTTCCCAGGAAGGTACTTTGTCCATGGATAAATGCCAAATTATTGCTGCTGGGGGAAGACTACACATAAGGAGCATATTATTCAGCCATGTTTTTAATGTCATGGGTGCCTTTGTTTTATTTTCTTTATTTAAGTAGCTTCCTCTTTTCTTATAGATTTAAAAGAGTTTTTTCATAATAAAGTTAACTCTTTTGTAGTGAGAAAAAAATATAAATAAACACGGTATCTGAAAAATTATGAAACTGAATAAGGCAGATATTTTGCATATAGCTATTATTATTTCCCTTAACTTCTATTCCCACACACACAAAAATTCATTGCTTATGGTTAAAGCAGTTGTCCTTCTAATCTCCAAATGGTTCTCCTTTTGGTGTTACATTGAGAAAAGACTTTTTTATCTTGAATTTTCTTTTAGTTTGCTAATCGATTCATTTATTAACATTTGAATTTCTAATCTACCTGAAATTTATGTTTATAAAAAAATCTAATGTTTAAAGTTTTATCAGTATTTTCAATGTCATGTACTGAATAATGTCAATAATAATAATAGCTTATTTTTCTCCCCAGCAGTTACAATGTGCCAGATATTGTTCTAAATACATTTATACGCATTAACCAATCCCTCTGGTTTCATCTGATTTGAGAGTCTACTTTTACCATCAAGTAAGTTATTTTATGTCTTGGGTCTATTTCTTCTCTGGAATTTGATCTCTAAAGCACATGTTACACAGGCAGCTAGAAAGGGCTTACCTCCTCTGATCTCAACAGGGTGAGAGATCTATGCAGGGAAGGATGCAGTTTAAAGCTCTTTGAGGCCACTTTTTTTTCACTCTCTACTGTGTATCTTTTATTTGTGTTCATAATTGACAAGGTGTCGTGTTTGATTTATTTTAGTTTGGTTATTTTCTCTCCGATGAAAGTGATACATATTTCTAAGGGAGATAGAGAAAACCTCACAAACTAAAAGACAGCTATCATTCCACCACTATCAGTAGTCTGGAATAGCTGGTTGGGAAAGGGGTTTGATTTGTATACTTATGATTATACCATATATATGATTTTAATTTTTTGTATAATATTATAATGCCAATATTTTATCTGGTAACATAGAAGCTTTAAGATTTATGCTATTCTTCTAATAGAAATAATATTATTTTAATTTAAATAATTTAACTCTTACCCTAATGTATATCTTGTTTATTACCTTTCTTTTTGTAGCTATGTAATGCTGCTGTGAACATCTTTGTGTGTAAAGTTTTTCCGTGTTTAAAATTGTCTTCCCAGCAAGTTTACAGAAGTGACTGTATAGGGCCAAAATCCATCAACATCTTGAGAATGCATACTATTAAATTGCTCTCCCAAACACTATACCAATGTGCACACTAACAATGTATGACTCTGTCACAAAGTTATGTTACTATATGATCATTTCGGCTTCAGATGATCTCACTTGTGTTCTACACCCATCAAGTTACAGCCTCTCTAGTTTTTGGTTGCAAAAACCACCCCCAATTTCAGGCATTTATTTCACAAATTCAGTGACTCTGTCCTGACTATATTTATAAATTCCTGATTTGCTGTTTAAATGAACATTTTGTATCTGTAGTTACAATGGTTTCTGTCATAAATCCAAGAATGATCTGCACTGGAGTTCCAGTCACACAAGCATGACTCCAGAGTAATGGATCCAAAAGCTGTCAGGTCTTACCAGTCATACTGGGGGAAGATTGTCTTGTCTCCCAGGATTTTGGAAACAACATTTGGAAGGTGAAGGCAAGCCTGCAAGATTGGGCTGCATTTCATAAGAGGGTACTATTTTTGGAGGAGGAAAAAAAAAGCAAAATCCTGGACAGAAGGACAGTACTGCACTCAAAGGAAAAGCCATGACTATGGATTCAGGCCAATATGGGAGAAAGAGAAACAGGAAGCTGGCAATAGCAATGCTGGAACCAGGAGTTGAGGTGCTAACTTCTACATTCGTCTGGCAACACAGAGTCTTCCACTGGGTCCTGAGAAGACTTCATTTAAAATCTCATCAGCTGAAGTCATTAATGCATTTCTTTCTTCTACCATATTTACTTTGGAAACATAAATAGGACTGAGCCTACAACTGAGCCTACAGATGAGAGTCAGCTGTGAAGAGCTAGAGGCAGCCTCAGAAGAAAATAGGAGAGAGATGGCAGAACCCTCTGTTTGCAACTGAATATAGGGCATCACCCTCAAGATGCCCCCAGCACATCTCTACACATTGGAAATGATCCTTACTAGAGAGTCTAAGCCCAGGTTCCCACTAAATATTTCAGTGGTCTTGTACAAACTGCTTAACACTGACAAATTTTCTCAAGTGTTGAGGGAAAAGATACAATGTGAAAATAAATCATTATACTTTCACAGAATGGAATACTGTTCTGCAACTGTGAAAACGAAAGGACCACACATACCTATCAAAACAATATAATATCAAAAGAAAATCATAACAGAATACTGTTGATGAATCTAAGGAATATAAAATTTAGTGAAAAAGAAGTTTCAGATCACATTTAA
The DNA here is from genome assembly GCF_022355385.1 of Mustela nigripes. NCBI lineage: Eukaryota > Metazoa > Chordata > Mammalia > Carnivora > Mustelidae > Mustela > Mustela nigripes. Next base: position 63,146,810 of record NC_081564.1, read on the forward strand.
GAATCCATTTAAGAATCACACTTTTTTAAAATGAAATTCAGTTACAGATAAAATGAAACAATATATTCAAAACAATATGTACTCATAGATACATACACACACATAGAGAGTAAAGCTATATTTCAAAAGGGAGGAAATTATAACATAAAATTCAAAATAAGCACCACCTCTGGTGGGGGGACAGTGTGTGTGAGGGAGCGAGGGGCCGACACAGGCAGATGACAGATTTTGATAATGTTCTAGTTATCAGTTTGATAATCAGTTTGATAATGTATCTAGTTATCAGGTTGGATAGTAGATTTATGGTGGTAATTATAATTCAGTTAACAAGTAAATACACAAATAAATATGCCTAATACTAATACTATCCTACTATTTTTTATTTATTCATTCACTAAGCATTTCATGAATTTTTGCCATGTGCCAGAGATACAAAAGGAAACAAAACAAAACACATTCCTTGGGAAACTGATAAATAACAAAAAGATGTATTACAAAATGTCAGTTGTGCCAACTCTTTTTTATTTTAAGATTTTATTTATTTTACAGAAAGAGATACAGCAAGAGAGGGAACACAAGCAGGGGGAGTGGGAGAGGAAGAGAGGAAGAAGCAGGCTTCCCATCTAACAGGAAGTCCAACATGGGACTTGATCGCAGGACACCGGGATCATGACCTGAGCTGAAAGCAGACACTTAATGACTGAGCTACCCAGGCGCCCCAGTTGTGCCTGCTCTTATGAAGCAAAATAAAGCAAGACAGTGGGCCAGAGAGGGCCAAGACGGGTATCTCAGGTAGGGTAATCAGGGAAGGCATCCCTGAGGAGGTGGCTTAATTTAAGGAGAGACCTTAATAATCTGAGGGAGTGAGCCATGTGAAGGTCTGAGGAAGTGTGCTCTGGGCAGAGGAAACATCAAGGGGGAAAGCTCTCAGCCAGAGATGTGCTAGTTATCCTTAAAGAACAGCGAAAGGCAATGTTGGTGGGATGAACAAAAATGATAGCAATTAAAAGAGGACCTAGGGCCCAATCAGGAAGCCCTCTCTAGGCTGTGGTGAAGACTTTGCCTCTTACTTTAGCTGTAATAGGAAGCCACTGGAAGGCTTTGAGCAGGGAACTGACAAAAACTGTTTAATTTTTCAAAAGGATCTTCCTGTCTACTATGTGGTGAACAGACTGCTGAGGGTCAAAATTGAGCAGACCAAATCTCTTCACATACTACTGTAGGCATTTCTCTTCCAATCCTGACATACTAATGGCCAGATCTCAATATAAAATTGCTTCTATATATGTATAAACTAGTATTTCTCTCTCTCTCTCTATATATATATATGGACATTTATAAGCATACTTATATGTATTTTATACATATAAAATACATATATTATACCTGAAATAGATAATGTGTCAAAAATATGGAAGCTGATGAAATGCATAAACTATTTAGCGTACATATATGTGTGTCATAGACTTCTAGTGTCAATAGGATTGAATAATACTTTATTCTACAGAGCTATTGCCACATGAAAATATTTGATAAATGGGAGGTATGAACTGGTGAAATTAACACGTTTGTGAAATAGCAATTCTTTTATTGACTAAGAGCTTCCACGTGAGGTTCATTCTCTTGGCTAATCAAATACACCAACTTTGTGACTAGGCATGCAGACAAAAACACAAGTCATAGGTAGGCTAATATTTTTTCTCTGTGGTGGACAGATCTATTTTGAGCCATGAAATGACTCTAAGCCCTATGTCACCCATGTTTTTCTCTTGGGTTTTACCTTACTTTGGCAAGAATGAATTTAAGGATGTGGGACACAAGCCCCGCAAACTAGGAAAGTCTCTGGATTTACAGATTATCCTTAAAAATCACTGTATCGCAGTATTATACAAATCTACAAATCATTTCTTTTTTTAAAGTCTTATTTATTTAAGTAATCTCTACACCCAATATGGGACTCAAACTTAAGACCCCAAGATCCAGAGTCACATGCTCTTCCGACTGAGGCAGCCAGATGTCCCTACAAATTATTTCTAAAGCCTAATTCTTCAGGTTTTTTTTCCCTCAATGTGAAAAGTCTCATAAGCAATTCAGGTGTTACACTATCTTCCAGCACATATTCCCATATGTCAAGAATGTTCTACCTTATCATCTTTCTACACACTCCTTGGGATAACCCACCCAATTCTCTGCTGGGATCCTATATTTTAGAATCCAGATAAAGGCATTTTGTAGACCTTCTATCCTGAGCTAAGCCAAAGACTTCTTAAACCCAGGGAACTGTTGGTCACCCTTCTCTCCAACACCTCAGAATTAGTCACCTATGCTATACAACCTCACATTTAATTACATAATATTGCTCTCTCTTGCATTGGGTAAAAGTTTGAGCCCAGTTTGATGCTGAATTTCTACATATTTTCTATAATTTTCTGTATCTTATCAGGTTCTTAGTTAAGTGCTAATTACATATAAGTTAATAAAGCATGCAAATCAGAACAGCAACAACAAGAATATACATATGTGAGATTATATATATTAATATTATTAATTATATCTATACATATATATTCAATTAAATGAATATACTATCTGCCTGCTTTGGAAATCGTAGAATCCATAAAAATACAATGATTGCTACCTATATTAATATTAAATAGGGATGAATACTAGACAAATACACAAGCTACTACTAATAATTCATTCTAATTTACCAAATGTCAGCAAAGTGGGTTGGGCCCCCAAGTCAGCAGTCAGGAATATTTCTGGCATTTGGGAGGTTGGGCTCTGCATTGCTGGGATAGTGGAGAAGTCATACTGACCTGAGCCTCAGGAAGCCCTCCAGAAGACCTGTCCTCTGGGCTCTGCGGAGCCTCCTCCAGGGAAGGATTGCTTCCTTCTTACAGGAAAACCTTACACTTTGGCGGGATTTGGCTGTGCGTCTTCTTCTTAAGCTGTGAATGTTCATTATTTCTATTTGTACCTGAGCCTATATTTATAGATAATCTATTGAGGGAGGAAATATGGCTCAGGTGAGTGGGAGTGACAGGGCTGTATTTAATGGCTACAGCAAATAACCTTCTAACGGCCGAAAGAGTGTCATATCTCACAGTTATGATGTCTTCAAAAGGTGATATTTCTGGCTGTGTCATCATAGCTGTGAAAAGCATTTTCTCAGCATCTAAGAAAAATGGGAAGACCGTGGTTTGATGGAGGTACACTCTAGACGTGTTGGCATTAATCACAACACCCTAGCCTCAACTTTCATCTACTTTTAAGGAGAGGCATTTGGGGCTAGGGGAGGGGTGGGTGGAGAAGATACGGACTTCCCAGGTTTCGAGGTGGATAATTCATGGCAATGCAACCAAGATGAGGCCCTGCTTTGAGAAGACAGCTTAGCAGAGCTGATTTTCTGTGATGGTCCCACTCCCTTCCCCATAGCTCTGTTCCTTCTATGGCTTTAACCCATAGTTAAAGCCACCAGCAAAGCCTGGGGTTCCTAGTCTATCATCCCATCTCACCTGCCAAACCTATTAAAGTACTTCGTGTTTCCAATCTACCTGTAAATGTGAACTGAGTTCTTCCCAATGTACTTGGAATGATGTTGGATGTTATAAGGGCACAGGAATTATAACACAGAGCACGGATCCCTTCCCTCAGGTAATTCCCTGAAAACACAAATTATATAGAAGCACATACTGTACTGACTCTGTAAAGTTGCACAAAGATATCCACTGCATAATGTAGCTATGAATTTATTTTCTCTGTTTTTTTAGAAAGGGTTCACTCGTGGAGCTGTAGTATAGTACAAGAATTACTTAGGACTACAGGTTCACCTTGCCACCTCCACCAGTGTTGTTCCTGAAAATGTATCTTTTTCCTTTCCACCTGGCTACCCTCTAGACCTGATTCAATCCTACCTCCTTCATGGATCTAGTGCATGTCACCCCCTGCCTCCCTTAACACTTTGAGAGTTGTACTGTTCTGCTATACTCTATTCCCAAATCTTTGATCCAGAATTTTTGCACTATATTGGTAATATAAATGCATACTTTTGACCAATCGTTTCATGTAGTTTATCCCTGAAAACCTATAGGAAGAGAAAGGTACTGTATATGTTTTTCACTTTGTGGTATTTAGTCCAGATTAGGTACAGTTAAAACCTCTTGGCATTTAAATTTGACTTCTAGTGGGAACCTTAAATTTCCTGCTTTTTTAACCACACTCTGAACCTAATTAACCATCCCACTGTAATAACTATTATTATGTATCAATATAGACAAACTTTTATTATCCCCATGTATCACAAACAAGAAACTGAGGTTTAGCAAGTTTACTTACCTAAAGCCACTTATAGCTCATGGGAATGTGTTCTTTCAGTGCACCATTTTTTTCCTCATGAATATATAAAATAAGGGGATAAGGAAAAGAATGTGGGTGACCACACACTGTTAATTTTCAAAATAGCAACTCAGTATATTAATTACAGAGAAAAGTTCTCAACCACAGGAAAAGGTAGACTTTAGGAAAATGTCCAACACATAAAACACACTCAATAAATGGTATGTATTATTATTATAATATCTATTTTTCAATTACTATTAGCAATGATTGGGTCTCAGATAAACCTCATTGGCAATGATATTGTCACTGTGCAGAGTTATATTTACTAGTATTATTATATCAGAATCATCCGGGAAGCTATTTTGCCCTCTAAACTCACAAAACTTGCTTTCAAGGTTATATTCAAATAAATTGGGGTGAGGGAAAAAGCATAGAGATGCACAAAAACACTTTGAATAATTCCCCAGATAATTCTGGTGCATCTCCCCTGCCCATCTCCTACTAACCCTTCACACACGTACACACACACACACACACACACGTAACCCTCCTACCACTGACTCAAGGAACCCAGAGAATTTGATCAGTACTCTATTCCTGAAGTACAATTTGATTAATAAGCATGAATTTATTCTTTGTTACTTTGTTCATATGATGATGATAAAAGTGACTTGTCACATTCCATCATCAACACACTCTTTGGATCTGGTCCTACAATTTCTCTGGTTAGCGGCCACAGCAGTGACATTACTGTTTGCAGAGTGACTGGGGGCCTCCACATAATAAAGGAGGAATGTTGACCCAAACGAACATAGCCACATATGTCATCCACAAAATATGTGATGCAGAGTGTCCACTGGCAGTTTGATTGCTGCTTGTTTGGAAAATGTGGCAGGATTTCTTGCGGTTCTGTTGCTGAGGAGAGCATGTGAGTGTTAGCACATGTGTTATCCCAAGTGAGTGTTAGCGAAGTTTTGGGGGCAAGTCTCCCCATCATGCCTGTGTCTCTATAAACAGAAGCTCAAAAGGAATTAAGATCTCTGTTTCATGGCTCTAAAAGTGGGTATCATTTACCAAGTTACACACACAACAGCTGTGAAGGTTTTCCCCTTAAAGGAATTTTGAACTTGCAAAAGTCATTGTTCAGATCTTGGATTTCCCCAAATCTAAGCAAGTAGGAATAACTCAAGTTATTAACTCAAGTTATAACTCAAGTGGAAAATATTACAGGCTATGCTCTATGCATGCATAAGCCTTAAATCAAAGGCAGGACAGGTAACTTGGTTCTATTTGTTTACTGGAATTTCCATGAGCGCATAAGAACAATATCCCATTTATTGTGCAACTTTCTTGTTTCGAATTATGTTTAAATGCTTTTATTCATCTCACCTCAGACTTGTCCGTCAGAGTTTCTATTTCTAGTGAGCCTTTAGGTACTGCATAAAGGGAAGATTTAGCTATTTGTGAAAAAATGCAGGGAACCAACAATTCAGGAGAGTTAAGTTATCTATACAAGTAAGTATTTAAGCATCAACATGTATTTTTATTTTAACCCTTCTTGAAAGTCTTTATTCTTGCCAACCCTTTCAAACCTATTGGATAAGTACCTGCTACAGACCTGGCAAGAAGAAGCAAGGTCTTCACAACTTATTAGGGTATGTAGATGTGTTCTTAGATAAAAAGCTCTCAACTGCTGTGCTCTGAGGTTCTTGTGTTTGGTTCAGTTTATACAGCTCTTATCTCAGACCATGATCTGTCACTTTCCCCGGGCAGCATATCTGACTAGGTCAGTCCCTTCTCTATTTCTCCTCTTACCACTCCCGTGAAATCCAAGCCAAACTGACTCTATAGTGGGCGTTCAAAGGGGTTCTTCTAAAAGGCAAATGCTCAAATGTGCAATTTAGATACTGGTGGAATCTATTTGGCTACTGAGAACCATTGTTTGCTTCTTTCTGATTCTACATTCTGTGTTCTGATGGTGAGTGAGATTAAAGGCACTGAAATCCCAGAGAGATGTTACTGACCTCTCTAGACTCCCTTTATTTTGCAAATACCTACTGGCTTTATGGAATTTCCACAATGACAAGACAGAAATTATCTAATAATAGCTACCATCCATGCCATGTCCACCAGTGCTAGATCTTTAACCTGAATGATTCCCCTGGATTCTCACTACGATGACTAGCGATGTTACTATGACAATCTTAAGAGAAGTGAGTGAAGTTTTAAAAACAAAGGTATTCATCCAAGAACACAGAACTTGTTAGTGGCAAAAACGAGATGTGAACCTAAATGTGGTTTGTTTCTAAGGCCTGCGTTATTTCCATTAACCTCGCTGCAGATAGTCAGTAATTGAAAACATTAAACTGTGGCCAGATTATGCCAGGATTGTATTTTCCTGTTTCTTTGCCAAATTTGTTCTAAATATTATGCTTTTAGAATATGTGGTGACCAGCCATGCTATATGTTTTTTCTTTAAGTGCCAAATGAAGTCATTACCCAGAATGTACCGAAAATATCCATAATACAGAATTTCTTCTCATCAGGAAATAGAATAAAATGGCACAGGTTTCTGAGGGGAATTTACAGTTCTCTTCCTCTCTCGCTCTATCAGTCTCTCTCTGGGTGGTTTTGTTTTTAAATTTATTTGTGAATAGGTAATGAATTCACATGGTTCAAAAAACAAAAATTATTTTAAGAAACTATATAGAATCAGAAGTCTCACTGCCTTTCTTATTCTTCTTTGGTCCGATCTCCACCCCCACCCCCCACCAGAGGCCACTGACAAGCTTATATATCTTCCAGTCTTTAATTGGGTCTCTATAAGTATTTCATTTTTGAAAGTTAGCATAATATTCATTCTTTGTTTTTTTCAGCTAATGAACACCTTTCCATCTTTCTACATAGGGAGGGCCCTCATTCTTCTCTATTTTCAGTGTATTCTATTGTATGATTATACCACTGTTCATTCACACAGTCTCCCACTGATGGACCTTTAGGGTTCTTTCCATTTGTTTATTCTTACAAGCAGTGCTGAAATGAATAACTCTGAACAAAAGTCATTTTGCACTTGTGCAAGCTTTAGGATCCATTCTTAGAAATGAAAATCTGGATCAAAAAGGGCAAACATGGGTTATTTTCGATATCTTCAACTTGCTCTCCAAAAAGTTTGTGTTCATTTCTTCTTCCTCTGTGAAAGATAGTGACTGTTTTTCCTTGCAATAGAATATAATATTAAACTTTTGGATTTTTGCCAATCTGATATGTGAAAAAATAACTTCTCCGTGACATTTGCATTTCACTTATCATGAGGGATGTAAAAAATATTTTCATATATGTAAAAGATTTTTACATTTCTTTAACTGCGAACTGTGTGCTCATTTGCTTTGACCATTTTCCTATCAGGTTATTGGTCTACAGTGGGCTGCCTGGTGCTTTTTCCTAATCTGTTATTTGTCTTATGACTTTGCATGTGTAGGATTTTGTTTTGCTTTATTTTTGTTGTGTAGAGAACTCCCCCCCACCCTTTTTTTTAACATAGTACAAAAAAATTATCAAGCCTCTCTTCATGGTTTCTGAATTTTGAGTCATAAGTTAGATGGGTTATTTTGGCACTTTAGACTGGGCTCTGGATTTGATGATTTCTAAGTTTGTGGTGTAGCATAAAGCATACTATAATAGGACACAGAAGGCTCAGGCACTAGGCCTACCTTGGCATTCCTCACTGGGCCAATGTTGTCAAGCTAAGCAACCTCCTTGGGTACCAAGCTACAGAATCAACTGACAACCACCCTCTTGTTTTTTGAATGTGTAAGCAGTTTATTTGAGAAACAGAAATGGCTTCATAGTTGAATAGTCAAGTTGATTCCTATTCATTGATTAAGAACAAATAAGCCTAAGTAATTTAATTGTGCGTCAGTGTATGGTGTACACCCACTGAGTGTATGGGTATACACCATACACTGGGTGGCTTAAACAACAGAAATTTATTTTCTCACAGTTCTGGAGCTAGAAAGTCCAAGACCAAAGTGCCAGACAATTTGGCTCCTGGTGAGAGTTCTCTGCTTAACTTGAAGATGGCTCCCTTCTTAACGTGTTCTCCGGCAAAAGAAGGAAGAGAGAGAGATCTCTCTTCCTCTTCTTATAAGGCCACCAATCTTACAGATTAGGGCCCTATACTTATGACCTCATTTAACCTTAGTTACCTCCTAAAAGACCTATCTCCAAAAAACAGTCCCATCAAGGGTTAGGGCTTCAAGGTATGAAGACTGGGGTACACAGTCCAGTTCATAGCAAACTGGATAAACAAATAACTCACTTTGCAATGCAGAAGCAAAATTTCTTTTGCTATGAGCCAAACACTGGTAAATCAGTTCTCCCAAGAACATCGGAATGGCAGTACCAGCACATAAGCACCAAGATGGGAATCATAAGGCCCTCTCTTAATTAACTTTTGCTTCATTTTTGTTTGGTTTCTTGAGCTGGTATATAAATGAGTAGGATGGAGAGTGGAGAATGTGTTCCCAAGAAAAGCAGCTTTAAGAGAATCTGACTAAAGCTTTGCCATGAACAGTGCTATCAGACCTGATGCCATGCACCTGCTCAGCTCTGCTCCAGGCAAAGATGCTGGAGGAGGCTGGCCCATCACCACTTCAGACTTTCTCCCTCCCCGGAAGCAGCTCACCTCCCAGCAGTCCCCAGTTCCAGAGACTCAGCTTTCAATCCATGTGACGGGCAGAAGAGCTAAATCTACAAGTACAGTAAAAATATTATGAGTCCTTCCATTGGCAAAATACAAATATAAAAATGTAACAACATACCCTTCATCCACTAATTTTATAATTCTTTTGAGACAAGCTGTAAAGTTTTTTCGCCTGGTTTTATTTCTCTTTCTTTATATACACACATAATGTTTCCCATTGTATTCTTTATGTTTACAGATAGTCTCTTTGCTCCATTACTTTCCTAAATCAGATGGAAATCACTTGCAATGTTTCCAGGGATAAACAAGAGTAAAAATGGGGAAAAGTGGCAAATTGTGCACCAGGGATGGCCCTTCGGCAGGCTGTTTTTACATGGTAGCCAGCTCTCTCCTTCTGAGGCTTGGTTGATCTGATTGATGTGAACTGATCTGATTAGATGGTGCAATGGCCAGTCGGTTGATAACTAGTTCATCAACATATATCACACTGTAATGTTCACAACCTAATTTGATCCTGACAGTTAACTGAGTAATTAAGTAGGTATTTTCACCCTCCCTTTTTTGGTAACTGTGGATGGGAGAGGTCTAGATATTTTGTATCCAAGGTAGAATTCCAGTTCATGTCTTGGGCCCCCTATCTTAATTGATTATTTTGGCTTCAGCTGCCTAGATTCAGCCTGAAGCTGGCTATAATAACATGGTTGACCAAATTATGTTCAGTCAAAAACTCATGGCCTCTGGCAGTTGCTGCAGAACAAGGAGCTTTGGGTCCAAGTAGATAGCTACACTAGTCATCTGCTCATGCGTATTTATTATCAGAATGATCTGATCAAGGTGGTCCGACAACATGTGTTTATATAGAACAAAAAGATAGTGAGGACCTGAATCAGTTAATGCTAGATTTTTGGTTGAGGTTCATACCTGCACTGAATCACTAAAACTTGGCCAAGGCTCTACTTCAATCTGTTGATGCTGGGATACTCTCCCAAGACACAAGAATGTTCTACAGTCTCTTAAATAACCAGGATTATGTTAGGGATGATGCTAAAGAAGGTGAAATAAAGGTGTCATGCTAAAGTGGGGGCATCTCAAGGAGTGAAAAGCGGGCCTAACGGGTGAAAGTGGAATGACACACATACATGTGTCACAGAGGCAAATAAAGGTGACACTAATATAAGGAAACCATGAAGAAGGCAGTAAAGCCTACAAATGATGGAACCGTACCTATGTCACTCTGTTCCTCCTCTCAACAAAAAGGTCAAGCATGGAATCATAGAAATTCAACCTTCAAAACTCCCATAGAGTGTAGTTACGATCTTTCTCATGATATTTGTCACACTATATATTTTTAGAGAATTTGAAACATACGAAGAAGAATGGAGCGTTTGTCCATATTCCTACAATCCATAATTAATCACCTATTTGGTATCTGGAGGGTCCTTTCTCCTAGGAACCAATTGGCTTATGCTGATCTTATCTTTTCTTTCTATAGGGCCCTCTGCAGAGACTCACTTGGGACCCAACTTCAAAACCCTCTCTCCCTTTAGAGAGAGGGAAAGAAGACATCTAACCATGCCAGCCTTATATCCTGCTCCTTCCCCTCAATGCTTGACATCCAGATTTCCAAACATACAGACAGCTAATCTGATAACCCCTCTGTGCCAATTAATATACTGATTAATGATGCTACTGTGCAAATGGTCCCCTCCTTTAGTCTCTCCCGTGTGATCTATACATATCAACTGTGATATGCGTTCTGCAGAATCTGATACTTGACTCAAATGAGAATACAGGTCACTGTATAGGTCAGGAGGGAATTCTCAGGGTGAGGCGCAGAGCAGGCAATCACTTGTTGCAGCTAACACTGAATCAGCTAGTTGGCCAGAGAGTGACATGCAGAGATTAAAGAGCCCTGAGACCCAACCCAAACTACCTATAGAGAGGGCCTGAGTAGTGCTGGGTTTAAGGTGCTTAGGAGCTGGGAGGCAAGCATTAAGCAAGTTATGGAAGTAGCACAACAGCTCTGGCCTTCTCTGAGCTTCACTTTTTTTGTAAGGAGGAAATGGTAACAGCTAAATTGGGTCAGATTTGCTGCAGTGGCTTGAACAAAATAACAAAGGCAAAAGCTTGCTGTGCAAAGAATTATAGGACACATGAAACCTCATGAGACCATCTACTCCATTCCTCGCCAAGCCAAGGCTTAAATGTGCCCAGAGAGACGTCTGCCTTTGCCACAATGCTAGGTTTGAAGATGATGGTCTTGAATTTTCCAGCCTCAGAACTGTGGTGAAAACTCCTGACATCATCACTGATGCTTCTGTATGTTCCTGGCTGGTAAGGTGGTGGTAGAATAAAAGGACAGCTCTACACCTGCTCCAGATGATTTCTGGTTGAGATTTGGACATTGCAACCAGGTTGGAAATGAACAATATACTAGACATGTTTTTGCCTAGACTTTAATATTTAAATTTCATAAGTATGATGAAGGCAGATATTAGTTACAGAAAGAAAACTGAATCTTAAAAATGTTAAATAGTAGCCCTGTGGTCATGCAACTAGTAAAGGATCAGAGACAAAATTGAAATCTGGACCTACACAGCCCCGAAGAACTTTCTATTACACCAAGTTATCACTGAGATGCAAATGAATCTGGGAAATTCACAGATGTTTTTCTTTAGGTCAATCTCTATAAAGATCATATTATGCATATGATATTCACCCAAAGCCTAAAGACAACACATGGGTGGAATGGCAATTCATCATTGCCTTCAATAATCCCATCCACTCTCAGAATATCTCCCACCTTTTATTTTTTTCACTCTTTAAAATATCTGTGAGTTTAGGGGTGCCTGGGTGGCTCAATGTGTTAAGTGTCTGCCTTTGGCTCAGGTCATGATCTCAGTGCCTGTTGAGGACCCAGTCAGGATCCTTGCTCTGTGGGGAGTCTGTTTCTCTCTCTCCCTCTGACCTTCCCCCCCACTCCTATGCATGCTCTCTCTCTCTCTCTCTCTCTCTCTCAAATAAATAAATAAAATCTTTTTCAAAAAAGCAAAAAACATTTGTGAGTTTAAAGCACAAAACATAAACATTAAAGGTGGCTCAAAACACACCCCTAGTTCCCTCATCACAGCGAATAACTACTAAGCCTCCACCCAAAACTTTTCAGTTTTTTGTTAAATGACAAACCCATGTCAGCCAGGGGTCTCCAGAGGCATTTCTTTGCCCTATTCAGAACTAACACTGGATCACTTCCAATAATTGTTTCTCTTCCTACCGTTGATGAAAATCAATGTGTTTCCTGAACGGTGAGGCCACATGCCTTAGTTTTATCTGAATCCAGTTTGCCCCTTCCCTTCCCCTCCCAATGTTGATTTTCCCAAGGAACCCCTCAAGAAAGAATGCTCTCAAGATGTAAGAGAAGTGCTCTGAGTTGGGAGTCCAGAGAGTGTTCCAAGAAATATTCTCACATAATTCACTTTCCCTACTAACCAGAATAGGACTGGATGGTGTTCTGTCATGCCCACTATAAGAGGTATACAGAGGAGGGATTTAACACTCTTATGTGAATAAAGGGCTGTTATTAACAGTATAAAGTGAAGTAATTAATACAATTACTAGTTTTTCCTTGAAAAACTTGAGCTCAGGGAACATAGCAGAAAATAGGAAAATATTAAGTGAAGAAAGAGGCTGGGAGTGGGTGTGGAACATGAGAAGCTACAATGGGAAACCCCTGGAAGCTCTAGGTGTTCTCTGTGGTGGTTCTCATGTTGCTTAAAAATCTTATTTTCAATTCTGGCCAGAACCCTAGAGATTAACTCGTGATTTGCCCCATAAAACTTTGCCAGAAGAGATAAGTCTTCAACTAACTACTGGTTATATTTACTCTAGAACTAAAACTTTATTCTAGAAGTAAAACTAAAATTGATATTCCCCATTTGCCAATTTTAGATCCTAACCTAAAGTATAAGTATTAGGTACTCATTCAGGCACAAACTAATATTTTAACAGGAAACCTTTGGTGACAATATCTTAACAAAATTAAATCAGTCTATGAATAGTCATTTCATTTGATGAGACATATAATCTGGGCTAGGAAGGGCCCTTTAGTAATACATATTCTTCCTTGCTAAAGAACCAGTCAAAAGAAAGAAATGTATACTGACTTTGGAATTCAAGCACAACAAAACTTTACCTCTGTCTAATGTGGCCATTAAAATACGAAGTCATTATTACTATGCTATGAGCTTATTGAAGTACAGGAATATTAGCATGACATCCTGAAGAGTCCTGATTAATTAGAAGTAGGTTACCAGTGAGTAAAGGAAACCCTAAACTAACAGAAACTGCAAGACACTCATTTCTCATGTAAAATTTCAGTAGATGATTTTGGACTGGTGTAGTGCTCCAAAGTGTCAGGCTCTTTCTACCTACTTGCTTTATAGTGGGTTGTCTCAACCACATGGTCCAAGATGGCAGCATCTGTATTCTAAGAATTAGAAGAGAGAAAAGGAATGTCAGTAAAGACACTCTCTGAAATTTCGTATTCTGCTTTTGGTACCATCACATTGGCTAGAATAACTTGACTACACCTGGCTGCAAAGGAAGCTGGAAGTACAATCTTATACCCAGTGTTCATCAAAAATACTACTTTTTAAAAAAAATACTATTGAACAAATGTATTATTATATTGGGGACTAATGGGTGAATTGATATCAAAGCACAACTAGCAATATCTACCACAAGTCTATTAAGAATTGGGGAACAACTGGACCAAAAGCCATCATGTGTTTCCTATGTGTATGTGGGTGGGTGGGAGGGTATGCTTTTTTAATATATTTTCCATAGAATCTAGTATACACGTTTCCTCACTGAAGCACTTCCAGTTACGGACAGGACTTGTATGTGGTGAATGATATCTAGAGAAAGGTAGGATGCTGGAAGAGCTATTACATGATAAAAATGGGAAGTATAATGGTTTTGCAGAAGACAATGGCTTCAGTGATAGGCTTCTGGGAAGCGTTGAGATTTGAAAAAGACCCATAGGAATGCTGACATTCATAGGTAGTCAGAGAAGAGTATGAAAAGACATGGGAAGCAAGATCTCCCATGGGAACAACATAAGATAAGCAATGTCATAGAAAGGAGGGTAGGTCCAGTTGGAGTCTAGCAATATCCCTGTTACAGTGTGTAGGACAAGCATATTCCATTTTTACTTTCTGCCTTTTCAAATATTTATTTATTAAAAATATTTCATTGGTGCCCAATCTGCACCTAATACCATGTTAAGGGTCATGACTCCATTTAGAACCCTTCCTCTGAAAATATGTAAACTAGTCAAGTGAGGATGTTAGGGGAATGCGTAAAATTATAAAATGTTTTGTTTATAAAATCAGGTAAAATCAAGATAGGAAAGAGCTGAGAAATATAGTCCAAAAAAATCAAAATTGATAATCTGAATTAATCAGATAAAAGAAAAGGGCTATGAGGTTAAAAATAAATAATAAAAGTCTGACTAATTTAGTTAAGTATTCGCTCTTGCCTTTTGTCTCTGGAGTATGAAAAATAATATCCTTCTTGCCTTCCACCTTTCTCTTCTTTTGCTCCTTTTTTTTTTCTTTCTCCACATAAGTACCACTATTAGACTGTAAATTTGAGAAAAGCCAGGATTATATCCATCTTCCTTGATGCTCTACTTCCAGGGTACAACAAACTGAAAATGCAAAAGCTATTTGTTGAATTGAATTGAAACTTTATTCACTAATATGACCCAAAGCATCTCAGAAAATTTACGCATTCAGGTCAGTGGTAAGAAGATCCAGTATATGGTGCTGGGGAAATTGGACAGCCACATGCAGAAGAATGAAACTGGACTATTCTCTCACACCATACACGAAGATAAACTCAAAATGGATGAAAGACCTCAATGTAAGGCAGGAATCCATCAAAAATCTAGAAAAGAACATAGGCAGTAACCTCTTCAACATCAGCCACAGCAACTTCTTTCAAGACGTGTCCCTAAAGAAACGGAAACAAGAGCAAAAATGAAGTTTTGGGACTTCATCAAGATAAAAAGCTTCTGCACAGCAAAGACAACAGCCAACAAAACTAAGAGGCAGTCCACTGAATGGGAGAAAATACTTGGAAATGACATTACAGATAAAGAACTGGTATCCAAGATGCATAAAAAACCTCAAGCTCAACACCCAAAAAACAAATAATCTAGTCAAGAAATGGGCAGAAGACATGAACAGACACTTCTCCAAAGAAGACATCCAAATGGCTAACAGACACATGAAAAAATGCTCAACATCATTAGCCATCAGGGAAATACAAATCAAAACCACAGTGAGATATCACCTTATACCCATTAGAATGGCAAAAATTAACAAGACAGGAAACAACAAATGTTGGGGAGGATGCAGTGAGAGGGGAAACTTCTTACACTGTTGGTGGGAATGCAATCTGGTAGAGCCACTCTGGAAAACATATGGAGGTTTCTCAAGACGTTAAAAATAGAGCTACCTTACAATCCAGGAATTGCAGTACTGGGTATTTACCCCAAAGATACAGATGTAGTGAAAAGAAGGGGCATATGCACCCCAATGTTCACAGCTGCAATGTCCATAGTGGCCAAACTGTGGAAGGAGCCAAGATGTCTTTCAATGAATGAATGAATAAGGAAGATGTGGTTCATGTATACAATGGAATATTACTTAGCCATCAGAAAGGATGAATATCCACTATTTGCATCAACATGGATGGAACAACTGGAGGGGATTATGCTAAGTGAAATAAGCCAAGAAGAGAAAGACAATTATCATATTTCATTCATATGTGGAACATGAGGAATAGGGTGGAGGACCACAGGGGAAGGGAGAGAAACCTGAATGGGAAGAAATCAGAGAGGAAGACAAACCGTGAAACTCTGGACTCTGGGAAACAAACTGAGGGTTACAGAAGGGAGAGGGTTGGGGGAATGGGGTAATTGGGTGATGGGTATTAAGGAGGGCATGAATTGTGATTAGCACTGAGTGTTACATGCAACTAATGAATCTTTGAACACTGTATAAAAAGCTAATGATGTTCTCTATGTTGGCTAACTGAACATTAAAAAACAAATGAGCAAAAAAACAATCTAGAGGCACCTGGGTGGCTCAGATGGTTAAGCCTCTGCCTTCAGTTTAGGTCATGATCTCCAGGTCCTGGGATAGAGCCCCCATGTCAACCTCCCAGTTCAGTGGGGAGTCTGCTTCTCCATCTCCCTCTGCCTTTCTCCCTGTTTGTGCACTCTCTATATCTCTCAAATGAACAAATAAAATATTTCTAAAGACCTAATATATTTAACCTGGTAAAATTATTTCCAATTTATGAATCATGAGCCTACACATAAGGGCATGAGAGACTACTTAACCCTTTTCAAAATATCATCTTTGGCTTGTTAGTTTACTGTATATTTGTTGTCTTTTTAATTAATTTCTGCTATGACTTTTATTTCCCTCCTCCCACCTGGATAGGTTTATTTTGCTGTCCTTTTTCCTCATTTTGATAGATGATTAGATCAGTAATCTTTCAGGTTCTATTCTTTTCTATTACATACATTTAAGACTGTAAATTTCATCCCAAGCTTGACTTTAACTGCACTCCAAAAGTTTCAATGTATTGTATTTTAGTTATTACTTAGGTCTAGCCTATCATTGTGATTCCTGCTTTGACTCATGAATTGTTTAGAAGTATATTGTTTAATTTTCAACATTTGAGATTTTAGGTTATTTCTGGTTATGTCTTTGCTATAAATTTCAATTTAATTTTTTTGTCATAGATCATTATCTGACTTTTAAAACATTTCAATCTTTTGAAATATGTTAAATCATGTTATATAGTTGACGTTACATGCATGTCCTTTCTGTATTTTCTTTTAAAAAAAAAATCACTTCCCATGATCAAGTGGGATTTATTTTCATGATGAAAGTGTGATTCAATATTTGCAAAATCAATCAACATAATACATCACATAGAAAAGAGAAAGGATAAAAATCATGTGATCATCTCAATAGATACAGAAAAATTATGGGACAGAGTAAAACATCCATTGATGATAAAAGCCCTCAACAAAGTAAGTTTAGAGGGAACATATATCAACATAATAAATGAATAATAAAAGTTGAAGTCAACTGGAGAAAAAGTCACATGAATTACTGGTTACTTATTCTTTGGGTAAATACCCATTAGAGGAATTACTGGATCATATGGTAGTTCTATTTTTAATTTTTTTCTGTATTTTCTATTGATTTGTGCTTTTATCTGGATATCTTTTACTGAGCTCACCTCCAGTTTACAAATTCTTTCTTCATTTGTATCTAATCTGCCATTAAATCTATTATTGAAACCTAATTCTCTGTCATTGAGGGTTTTTTTTCTTCTAGAATTTCTATTTCTTTCTTTCTTTTTTTAATGAGAAGTATGGATCTGGTGAAATTCTACAACTTTTCTTAAACATGTTAATTGCAATTATCTTACAGTTCATGTCTGACAATTCCAAAATCTGGATCAACTTTTACTCAATCTTTATTATCTCTTTTTTCTTTTATCCGTCTCCTTAGATGCACAGTAACTTTTGATTGAATGCCAGACATTGTATATAAAAATTACAGAAATTCTGACTGATATTACTTTTCTCTAGGTAGCATGCGTTTTTGATTCTTACAGGCACTTCAACTTAATTTAATCAGGCATTGAATTAATTTGGAGCTGGGCTTTTATTACTGTAAGGCCTAGTCTGTTTTTAATTTATCCTTATTTCTCCTAAGATGAGAGCCTTTAAGGATTCCAAATGAAAGCCTGGGAGTATTTACCAGACCCCTCATTCTTGGTAGGGCCTGAGCCATAATATTTTCTTCTCGTAAGTTTGGCTTCAGAAAGCTCTGTTTACCTTCTTAGCCTCTTAGCATGTTTTCTTCTTGACCTCCCAACCTCTTGCTACATACTGCTTAGGAATCATCATATTTCTCAAGAGGAAAAGCAGTGCAAGAGTTACTTGTCTGCATTGTACGTCTTTCTGGGACTCTGGCCCTTCAAGTCCTGGCTGTCTTGGAAGTTGTAAACTACATTTTTGTTTTCCCAGCCTCATGATATTGTCAGGCCCTACAACTTTTCAGAGTTTTAGTTATTACTTCCTACTTGGTTTCTCAGACTCTTGCTCTATTCAGGGCTCCTGAATCAACAAATGTCTTGAGGGAAGAAATAGTGCAGAATATCAGTCTTCCTCAGTACATTTTCCTTCTTTGGGAGATGCTGGCACCTCATGCTTTGGCTTCCTTGGTTACTCTTAAATGCCTTCAAACAAATGTTCTTTGTTCTCAGTGGGTGGGTAGGTATGATACAAGTCACTTTATTACAGCCAGAAGTAGAAGTCTGTTTATCCTGCCATGTAGCTAAAAGCCTACTGTAAGGCATCCTAAATCTTAACCTTAAGTTCTCCTTAGTCAGTAGATGTATAGAAGGGTAGAGAGAGCTTGGGAATATCAATAGCAGAATAGAGGAGAATATAGGTGGGGAGGCACGTAGGTATATGTTGCTGATAATCTGGTATCTGCCACCATAGATGGTGAGTAAACTAGGTATTGCCTCCCTTGGCCAAAATACCTGAATGTCCTGAGATGGCTTGTCCTCTCTTTCTTGGCTTCTCTTTCTTACCAAGAACAGAGTATCCTGACTCTTAATGTGTGTGACCAGGTAGGACTCCATGTTTCTGGCATTCCTTCTTCAGGGTGATAAGAGCTAGGTAGACAAATACTCTTATCTAGGCACTGCAGAAAGGAATTGCCAAAAAAAAAAATACAGAAAATAGTTTATGCAGAAGTTTGCAGAGGGAGGTATCATTTGCTAGGGAACAGTTGCTGCAAAAAAGAAATCTATGGCAAGCATAACCTCTAGCAGTAGTTGGTAGCCAACACATAGTTTGAAATTGCTGAAGTAAAGTGATTGTTTCTCCTCCTGATTGACCACCTAAAATCCACTGGGCAAGATAGAACACTTGTATTCACACAAATGACATAATTCTGCTTGTTTTAAGTGAACCAATTTTCCATCATTTACTCTTTAAACCTACTAAAAGCTGGGCCTTAAGTAGAAGCTATTTTCCAACATAAATGAAACAGTCTTTACAGTGTGTAAGAACTTTTTAAACAACTTCCCTCACCCTACCTCCTCAATTCTTCTGCTGGTGTCTTCCTCACCTTCCACAATAGGCACATTGATTTCCACATAAAAATTCAATCCTGCTCCAGGCCTCAAAGCAATCTGATTTAAGGATGAACTTAAGTAGTCTCTTTATTCTCCCCTTGAGCCAGTAGGGTGATGCTTAGAGCCTGGTCATTGTGTAAGCAATGTTGGAGCCTCTTAACATGCCGTGGTGCTAAATATTTTATTTCCTGCCAGATTGTCTATTCCTGTACCGATCATTGGACATGACTCACTGCCCCACCAGGGCTCCATTCTGACCAGAGTCAGAGATACCTTCTGGGACACCACCACTCTACAGGTATTCAGAAGACTCCACTTTTGTTTTAATCTCTGTTATGGTCACCATTTCTAAGGACCTGACTTAGAAGGTATCCTTTTGCCAGATCTGGTTTTCTGTCTTACTCTGACAATCTCTTCTTTCTCCCAGACCATGGACAGATCTTTCTTATGTTTTGCTACTCTGGCTTCACTACCACCATTCTCTACCTACGTATGGGCACACCCAAAACTTAATCTTTGACCTTTTATTGAAGTGGTGACTAAACATTTATTATCACTGTTGGAAGCTTGCCCTACATTATATGGATGATCCACTGCTTTTAGGGTGCTTTCCCCACAAACTCTGCCATACTTTCAGAACCAGACACTAAGATCTGACCCTTTCACACCTACCCTGGCACAACTAATACATATACAAATCTTTAGATAAGAAATATAATTGCCTTTTATCAGTCTTTTGTTTCACATGAGTGAAAAGATTTGGTCACCGTTTTCATAGGTAGGCACTCTTATTTAAAAATAGCATTACATAGATAAGCCTATGTTTTATCTTCTACACAAAGGTTAAACAAAATTAAATTTTATTAATTTGCATATTTTGTTTCTCTTTGTTTCTCTTGGTTTGAGACAATCACATTATGTATCACAACTCTACAACCATAAAGAGGTTGCTCCAGTGGCTAAAGCATTAAACACAGAGAGTAATAATCTTCAAAGGATGATATGTCACCACGAGTAGAATTCTGAGTGACATAAAATTATAATTCGTACAGAAGAAGGAAAAAGAAAATCTAGGTGGATAAGATAATGTGCAGACTTCTTCCATTTGCCTACTTGGCATTCATTATCTTACACCCATCATCTCACTATTTAGAGAGAAGGAATTGTTGAGAAATTGAGGACAAGGATGGAAAAACATGTACACGCACATAATATAATTGATGGAAGAAAGTTCCAGGACCTGATGGACTCCTTTTCTGTGTACATCAGTTTCTTCTAATTTTAAGTACAGATGACACAAATTGATTAAAGACAATATAATCAAAAATAATACTCATAATATTGTATATAATACTCATAATATTGTCTATAAGGGAACTCATTTACTTATAATACAGTGAGATGTTCAGAAGCTGACGACCTTGGTAAAACTAAGGGTCCACAAACCTGCAATTTGTCCTATGTCATTGCTTCTGACTGAACTTCAAATATTTTATATTCAGCTTTTCTGGAGACCTGAAACTAGAGGTTGCGAGTTCTTGTCTGGATTAAGAGTGCTTTCCAGGTTAGGATGGTATCTTACTTACCCTTCTTTACATTTCTCATAGTGCCTATCATTATGTACCCAGTGGCTTCCAAGATAGATGGATGGATGGATGGATAGATAGATAGATGGATGGATGGACAGATGGATAGATAGATAGATAGACAAATGAATCCTACATCTTTTCTTATGAATATATGCCATTACAGTAATTCATTTTGCTTTACAAAAAAAAAAATTTACCACTATTTTCAGAAATACTCCATATATAAATTTATGCTTACAGCTTATTCCTAACCCCTCAAAATATTTTTCTTCTACTTTTTCCCTCCAATACATCTTCTTACTATCAATTACTACAAGATAAAAATTAGAGTAATTGCTAAGATAATATCAATCTAACTGTGAAGCATTCAACCTTATTTTCTTTCCTTTGGGCCACAATTCAGAATTAAAATGGATGATCACAAAAACATATGCCAAATTATTTTCTCAAGGAGAACATCCCCAAATTTCCCTTCACAGGGGTGTTTGGTTGTTGAATATCTTCATTCTTCCTTCTTGTTTTTCTAGTTAGAGTTGGTCTATAGAGGGAACAACCAAGCCCTGGCAGCTATTTTTAATGGAAGGGCTCTGTGATTGCAGTCCAAAATGGTTTCTAAACCTGGCTTTGTCACCTGCATGAAAATTTAGGAAAGTCAGTTTATCTTTCTCCTTTTCAGTTTTCTCTCATCTTTAAAATGAATTGCTTGGTCCAAATGATTTCTAACGAACCTGCCAGCTCTATAATTTGAAGTCCCAGTGTTACTCTGATTCATTTAGTTTAGAAGACTGAAGTCAACAAGTTCATTCAATACTCTAAAGAGGTGATATAAGGAGCATCCAGGTGCCTCTGTGCTGTTTATTAGCTAGGCAATGCTGTAATAGAGCAGTTTGAATGGAGCCATGGTTAGAAGGGTGGGCTTTGGAATCAGGCTACTGGGCTTGGAAGCCTAGGTCCACAAACTACTGGTTCTGTAACTTTGAGCAATTTGTCTCAGCTCCCTCAGCTGGTTCAGTTTCATGGCCCTTGCTGTGTATTCATTTGCAACTGGGTTTGATACAAAAACATTTCTAACTACCTATCTAGTTTCAGTATCCATAGTACTATATTTGATATGAATAGCTTAACTAATAAGGGATCAAGAGTGACTCTGGATTCCAATCCCAGAGTCTGGAATAAACCCATTAGCCAACAAGCCTGGCTCAAATTAATGTTTGCTTGTGGCCATAATCCTATCATTCTAAAAGCTTCCCCCACCCATGATCATTAGGTATTTCTAATGCTTACATGCCAATGGTCAAGGCAAGACCCAATTCCAGTCAGCAATAATGGGCTGACAATTCCACAAGTTTATAAAATACTCCATGGTAAAACTGAGCTACCCAGGTTGGACACCCCAGCTTTCTATTTATGTCCTATGTTTCTTTCTGGGCAGTTCAAGTGGACCAAAATTTGTACTTGAACTACAGCTTACTTGGATTTCTCTTCTCAACTCTTAGTTTCAGAGCATCATATGGACAGCACATTTAAGACCATATCAGTCTCTTTCCTAAGAAGAAATCCTTTCTACATCTTCATATTTGTGGGCAGAAGGTATAGTTTGTATTATCTCTTGTATCTTGAATTTACTGGTTCCCATATAATCTTCTGTGCCAAAATTAATTACAAGTGCATAAGAGCAGGACAAAGTTGTGTACAGAGGATTCTTCTACTATTAAGAGCTATAGCTGGTCTTGGGTAAGAGGTTGAGAATAAATCACAATGTCTCTATTCTTCAAGTTCAACCACTAAGAAATGAAGGGGGAGTGACCACCTGATTCTAACATCTCACGGATCTCTTTCAATAGCCTGAAAGTTCTCAAGGTAAAGGACATTCTTAATCGTTCTTATATGCATAGTACTGAGTACAGGTCAAAACAGCAGGTTCTCAGTGAAAGTTTAATGACAAATACACTATGTATCTCCTAAACTCTTACAGCATTTAGCACAATCTTGGCCACATAGGTGCTTATCATGCATTATCTCATTTAACCTCACTTAATCCTCACTAATACCCTAAAAGAAGTGGAGTTGCTATCAGTAGGTCTGTTTTTTAGATAAAGAAGCTGAAGCTCGGAGATATTTTTCTCAGGATGAGTTAACCCAAGCGTGCCTAACTTCAAAGCTCAAGTTCTTCCACATGTGACAAGATGACCCTGTGCTGGGAATACATACGTTTGCTGAGAGTTTTAGCTCTTTATTCTAAACACACCTGGAGTGTCAGTCCAGCCCATTCCCCATTGTAGCCACATTCCCTGTGGTCCTCCTGAAGAAACTCTTAAGGCTGGAGAGTCTTGCGTGTGACAGCCCCTTGGCCTTAGGCATAGGTAACAGGGATGTACCTTAGATTCGTGGGAGGTGACTAGGTACTTTTTTCTATGAGAAAATGGAATCACAAAATGATTGCAGTTGAGGGTTGTCATGGAGTGTAAAAGAAGCCAAAGCCAGACATATGCTAAAGTTGTGAAGGAGCAAAGCCAAGCATCTTACAGAGAAAATTTGTTCCTAGAAGGATGAAACAGATATATAGAGAAAAGCACAGGTAAGAGTGAGTTGGACTCTGACGCTGGAGAGGGAGAGAATGAGAGGAGCTGCCTGGCAACTTCCTATATCTGGCTTCCATGACATTCCCCTGTACCTTTTCAATAAGTTCCCCTCAGTTTAAACAAGCTCTCTCTATATCGCCTTTCTGTGCATACCTCTACCTGTTATGGCCCAAGTGGGTAGATTCTTGGGGGGAATAAAAAGCTAGCATCTCCCCATGGTTATTTCTCTGGGATCTCCTTTTGATTCCTGTGTGATATAAACATAAACTGTTTTTTTTTTTAAAGATTTTATTTATTTATTTGATAGAGAGAGATACAGAGAAAGGGAACAGAAGCATGGAGGAGCTGGAGAGGGAGAAGCAGGCTTCCCGCAGAGCAGGGAGCAAGACATGGGGTTGGATTCCGGGACTCTGGGATCATGACCTGAGCTGAAGGCTGCCACTTAACAACTGAGCCACCCAGGTGCCCCTAACATAAATTCCTTATAGCTGGGCCCCTAAGGCTCAGTTAGGAATTGGGGGCATTCCAAATCCTGTTGCAGATTTGGGGCACTCTGAAGTCACAGTGACAAAAAATCTGCCAGGGAACAAGAAAATAAAAACCCAGAAGAATGCCTCCTCCCGCCACCTTGCTGCCTTTCAAGTATTGAAACCTGGTCTCTTGGAGCATCCACCAAGAACCACATGCCAAGAACACTTCTTTTACTGAATTTATTGCAGCTAGGAAGATGAAGTTTCCTCCACTACAATCCAGCCATTGTCAGATCTGGAATTCCCTTCCTGGGACAATTACATGTTGCTCTTGCTAAGCTCCGAATTGCTTAGGAACTGCAGTAGCATTAGGGAAGCCTCTGGAGAGACGATCCCTTTCCAACATGGGATTGGGGTGGGAATAATCAGGAGTGGAAATTAACTTCTCATTTCCTGGAGAGAAAAAAAG
Organism: Mustela nigripes; assembly: GCF_022355385.1. Lineage (NCBI taxonomy): Eukaryota > Metazoa > Chordata > Mammalia > Carnivora > Mustelidae > Mustela > Mustela nigripes. Next base: position 63,171,205 of record NC_081564.1, read on the forward strand.
ATATGATGTGGACTTCAGAGGGGGTGAATTAGGCTGCATCTGGTGAGAGTCATTTAAATAGGCACATCATCTAGAATAATCAAAACCAGTATTTGGACAGAATTATCTAACTTTGCAATGTAACTTTATATCTGGTATTTCCTATAAGCCTCATGATGATTGATACCTTAGGACAAAATTCCAGTTTTCAGCTTATCCATGAGGAAACCAAGATAGAGGGTACCGAAATGATGTGCTCAGCTTCACCTATCCAGTTAGTGTCAGACAGAACCAAAACCCATATCTACCATTTCTGTCTCTCCGCTATACCATTGATTGATTGACTGATCGATTCACTCATTCATTTCATTCATCCATTCATTCATTCATGATACAGGACCAATGTTCATCCAATATGTATAGATAGGCATGATGGTGTTAAAAGAATTAGAACCTTTGAATAATCATTGCTCCAAACTCACCCTCATGCCCTTTGCACTATTGCCCTGTCCCTCCTGAAACTTCACATGATCCAAAAGCTAAAGAGAAATCACGTGGATGAATAAGGTCATGTGTCTATGTTCATTCTGACCAATTAGTCTTATGTCATATCAATAGTTAAGTGTTTTTGACATTCCACTAACCCTTACCAGACATACACTGGACTCCAAGAACACCTGTATGCAGTGAAGATATAGAGGTGTAATACAAAGCCCTTGATCTCAAGCAGTTCTCAAGCTAGAGGGTAGTGATAAATAAGAGCACACAGTATCTTCTGGAATACTTCTCATAGCAGGGAGTTCATTACTATTTAAGATGATCTATTCTCATCTTAGATCCAATCACAGAGTTTTGCATTATATTGAGCTAAGATCTGCTTCCCCGTTACATGAGCTGATTAGGACTTGCTATACCCTCCAGAGCAGAGTCAGCAAACTAAATCCTATTTTTCCTGAAACTTCCTTACATATAAGGATAGCTTTCACATCCTAATTCAATTGACCCCGATTTGTTCTCACTGTCCTGCTGGGATTCTCCTATGTCCTGGAATCAAATATGGAGAAAATTCTATAGCTGGCTCGATGCTTAAACATATTCCCAGTTTCCACATTTCCAGAATTGTCCCCAAACTCCAAATACAGCCTCATCACTCTACAGTCCATGGTGACTATCACCTCCTTTGGTTAGGTGCACCTTCTATTCATGTACTTTACTTAAGAGGTTATTCTAAGTATCTGGATCATATTCTCAGGGCATGTGCTTTCTTTTGGATCAGTGATTCTCAAAGTTGGTTGCATAGTAGAAGCACCTGGAGCATGTATTATCAAGACCAATTAAATCAACATGTGTCCCAAGCATCACTAATTCTCCTAGGTAATTCTGATTCACGAGAAAAGCATGACATTAGATAATACTACCTCATTTTCCAAAACAGGTGAGACTCCATACTGTATATGAACCCAGAAACTGGAGGTGATTAGCTCTGAGCATGTGATTTTAGATCTTGTCTTCAACTTCTTAAAAATAAAGAATGGATGGGTTTGACTCTTCTTTTTATCTTTAGCTTCAGAGAGGTAAAAATGACATAATCTACTCTTGTACTTTGAGCCATATTTGACTTGAATATATGCCCTTTCTCTGATTTTCAGGTCATGGAGGGAACAACTTATCTTGAAGGACCTTGCAGATCCTTGCAGTATCTCTGATGGGGGGGCAGCTGGGGCAGGGAGGGGTGTTTCATGATGGTCATTTCACAGACTACATGCATGCATACCTATACCACCAACAAGTACCTATACCAGCAACAACAAGTCAGCTACTTGGTGATATCAGAGGAACAATTATTCTTGTCCACACTTGACATTGTCCATGCAAGACACAGCTCAGTCCTCAATGGTTTAGTCTTTGTTTGGAAAAATAAGTTACAGGAAAAAAAAAAAAAAAGAGTGTGTAAAAGAGAAAAGGAAATGTGTATATTAAATAGATAATAAATGTGCAGCAATTCTAAAGAGGATATGACATCTGACCTTACCCTACTATTGCATCATCTGTGTTCCATGAACTTTACAAATGTCTCCTTTCTTGTATTTCTATACATTAGGTGTAGTTAGAAGTTTTGCGTGCCGATTTTTCCCACTTGGTTGTAAATTCTGAGTTGGAATCACTAGTTGCGCTACCATTGTGTCCTGCACAGTCCATACTATGTAATTATTTGCTGAGTGACTGAAAAATGCCATCACTGGAGACTGTATAAAATGAAGAGATGGTGTGTTCTGTGCATGCCCATCAGCCGCTCAGGTTGTCCCATTATTTTCTCTAGGATCCTGGGAACCTGGGAATTGGTTTCTTAAAATTGCATAGTAGCAATTTTCAGACTAACTTCTTTACCACCTTCCGATTTTTTTGTGTGTTTTAGGGTCCAATTCTCAGATAACAAAAAAAAAAAAAAAAAAAAAAAAAAAAAAGTGGTCTACTAGGGAAAGAAGATAAGAATTTCTGGGATATTTAGCTAGGATTTGAATATAGGTTGTTATATCAACAAACATTGCATCCAGGGATGGGGCTTTTATTTTTAAGAAGCCTTTATTATTATATACCAAAAAGTATTACATGGTAAACATTAAAATATAGCCTATATATGTAACATATACTATGTGTAGATGTATATATCATGTATGTAAATATTTTTATATATGTGTGTTTTATATATAGATACATAAAACAAAGAGCAAGAGGGTTCCCTCTTCCTTATCTTCCTCTCATCTCTCAGGATTGAGAAGATGAGCAACACGCAAGGAAGGAACTTTGGATGAGAAGTCAAGGTACATAGAATCTAATCTATTCATGGCTTTGCCTGAACATAGTGACCTGGACAGTCCATTCCATCTCTATTCCTGTTTTTGCAGCTTGAAGATGATGAGGTCTGGCTAGGTGATCTCCCAGGTGAATTCCTTGGTGAGAACTCCTCAGGTGAACTTTTACTGCACTGTAATTCTGTAGACTTACTTAACATCTATTATAATGGATTTTTCATAAGGCATGTGCTTCTTTGAGCTGCTCTTCAAAGAGACACAACACAGGAAAGAAGACCCTGTAAATATGCCTGGGTTACAGAAAGGCAGGGATGTGGGCAACAAGCTTTAGTTCTGGCTTAGAGGACACCAGAAAGCATAAGCTCATGGGCAAACCCTTCTGATTTCTGGGGTTCGCTTCCTCCACTTGGGAAGTATAGGAAATGGCCCACATGCTATGTTAGTCTTCCGTGGGCTTGGGTGTAGGATTTCAGAAATCTGGGTACACAAGGAAATGGGCAAAGGTCATCTGGTTACAGAGAACGGTTGTTTTGACATTGTATTTTGTTCCTTGATGATCTACTTTCAACAACTCACTTGCCCTGATTATTTCTTTTCTAATTAAGAATTACTTGCCCACCAATAATAATATTCTAATATAAAGGGTAGCCAAAGACCTATTGAAACGTTGCTACAACAGATGTCTCGCAGTAATGAGTAAGAGAACAAGTTTGGGGCCAATCAGGGCCCCCAATCCTCTGGGGGCGGGGCGGGGTGGGGGGGAGACAGCAAGGGTACTTGGGTCGGAAGGGGGTGAACTATCTTGAACTATCTTTTCCGAACCAGACTGAACCTCATCCTGGGACAGGGACCAGGATGGGAGTTGGGGCATCCTCCAACCCAGACCGTGGGTCTCACTGCACTTGTCTCACTGCACTGCAGCATTAGTATGAGCGGAGTGTTGAGAATGAAGATGTTCTGTAGCAAAACTCAAACCAGCAGCCAACCCCCGAGGTCAGCAGCTGAGGTGGTTGGTAGGGGGACATCCCCAATCACTACCAAATCATTCCTCAACCCCAATGTCCAAAAAGTCTCTTATAGAAGGGGTTAGTCAGAGCTCTCCCAGAATCTGAGCTCCGAGTACACCATACGTGGAGGTCTTTAAGCAAAATCACTTGCTTCCTGAATCCTATCTGCCCTCTATTATCCTGTAATATAGAGGTCCCTGAGGAGTGCCATTTCCCAGTTGCAAGTGAGTTGCTTGAAAAGCTCCCCCTTTGCAACCCAAATACAAACAGTCAAAGGTATTAGCATACCACCATATTTTGTATGAACTGAATATACTTCATCTTATTCTTTCCACCACTCTGAAGAGGAAACTGCATGCCAACGTGCATTTGCCATCTCTCTGCGTCTTTCCCCTCATCAGGTGTCCAATTTTTGTGATAACAAAAACATGCACCTAAGCAACTGAGTGCGTGTATGTCGCTTAACAACAAAAAAATAATAAAATAAAATAAAATAAAATAAAATAAAATAAAATAAAATAAAATAAACCTCTGAAAGTGAAATGCAATTACCAGGTTCAAAAAAAAAAAAAAAATGCACCCAGTTTCCAGAGCCTATCACATCTCGCGCCTCATCGCGCAGCTCCCCCCAACACTGCTCCTGTTGTGTCAGATAGTGGCAGTGTTGAGCCCGGGAACCCGCGCCGAGCCCGCGGCGATCCCCGCGGCCGCCCAGTCCCCGCGTCTGACTCCGGCGCGCAGGAGCCACTGGGCCGCGAGGGCGCTGGGGAGCGGGAGGGGCGCGAGGGGGCGGCGAGGGGTCACCGGTCGGCCTCCACGAACTGTTTTCCTCCTCCCCCAGCAAGACCCCACTCCCTCCAATTGATCGAAATTCACCGAAATTCACCGAGAGAGGGAGGGTGTAGGGAGAGGTCGCTCGCTGGTTACCGGCTGCGCCTCCCCCCGGCTCGAGCCGGGAAGCGGCCCCCGGTCCGTGGGGCGAACAGTGTGGGCGCCCGCGCCCCCTCCGAGGCAGATCGCGGGGTGGCGGTCCCCGCTCGGCTTGCCGCGCGGCCGCTCCGATCCTCCCCCCCCTCCCCCGCCCGCGCCCTCCCCCTTCCTTTCACTAGGACTCCGGGACTCGGGAGAGGGCGCGGGAGGCAGGCACACGGGCCCGACCCCACTCCAGCGCTCGCCGGGGACGCGGGCGGGCGGCGAGGGGACGCGGCGGGGGCGCGGGGCGGGCGCGGCCATGGAGCGGCGGCGGCGGCGGTGGCAGCAGTAGCGACCGCGGGCGGACGAGCGGGCGGGCAGGGCCGCCCGGCGCCGCGGACCGAACTGCACAGCTCAGCAAAAGCGCCCTCGCCCTCCGCGCGCCGCCTCCTGCGAGCCCAAACCCGGCAACATTTTTTAAAGCTCCAATCCATCCTTTGAAGAAAAGGAAAAAAAAATAGCATTGATCGGAGAGACGGGGATATATATATATAATTTTTTTTTTTTTTTTTTTTGGCTCCTGCTAAAATTAGCCGGGCTCGCCGCGCGCCTGTGTGCGAGTGTGTGCGAGTGTGTGTGCGTGCGGGCGTGTGTGTGTGTGAATGTGATTACTCCAGGACTCCTCGGGCTCCGGAGACGCCATTTTCCCCCTTGATATCTCTCTCCATAAATCGGTGGCGCGGCGGAGGCGGCCGCGCCGGGCGGGAAGCGCGGGGCCGGCCGGGGCGCCCGCCGCTCGCCGCCGCCTCCGCGCGCCCGGGGGCCCCGGCGCCCCCCGAGCGAGGGCGGCCCCCCCGCGGCTCGCCGTTTGACAGATGCTCATCGCCATGGAGTTGCCGCAGCAGCACCTTTGGGGGCTCGGGCGAGCGACGGGAGCCGGGATCTGAGCGAGCGCCGGGGCCAGCGGAGCCGGAGCCGCCGGGACATGGGTGAGCACGCGCCGCGACCTTGGCCCGGGAGCACGGCGCCCAGCCTCCCGCGGCGCCGCGGGCCCCCGCACGCCCGGGGCCGGGGGCGGTGTGTGTGCCCTGTATGCAAAAGTTAACGTCGCCTCGCCGGGGCTTTGACTTTGCACCGGGCGGGAAGGGGGAGACGGGGCCGAGGGGGCGGGATGCCGGTCCCCGCCAGGCTGCGGAGGATGGGCGCGATTCCGGCCCGCCCGCGGGTGGGCAGCGATGCTGGCTCATTTGGAGTGGCCCGTTGGTGGCCGCGATGGTGGAAGCGTCGAGCGGGAGGGTTGGGAGCTTATTGAGTTTCGCCTAATCTGATCCCCCCCCCAGCCCCCCCGCCTTTTGCACCCTCCCTCGGTCCAGCCGCCGGCTGCCGGGGCTGGCGGGTTTGGCGTTGGTGGAGTGGACTCGGGAGGGGGAGGGGGTAGGGAAAGGGGTGGGAAGCAGCGGGATATATATATATATATTTTATTTTGGGGGGTCTCTTTGTAACTTGCAGGTTAAGTGGAGCTAGAGAGCTACATTGTAACCTAGTTGGATGGGGGGGAGGTGTATGAGAATCTAACGTGTCTTTAATAGAAAGAAGAACAGGGAAGAAGTGGTCCAGCCGGCGAAGGTTGGTGTGTGCTTGTGTTGTGGCTCTGTGTTAGTCTTTCTCTTAAAATCTTAATCAATGGATCTGAGTCTCTTTCTCGTGCTCTCCGGTTTTGGGACTCTGAAAAGACAGGAATTCCCTTAAAAGCAGACGACTGCCTTTTTTGAAAGCACGCATTGTGTGTGTTTCTAGAGGAGCCCTGGGCTGGAGAATTAACGGTAGGCTTCCCCGTTCGGTGGTTTCCAGTGGGAAATCACTCCGGAAAGGGAGCCCTTCAGTATCGATTTATTGTTTTTGTCTTTCAAACCATTATCTCTTTGGCTAAAATACTGTCTGAGAAGTTCCACAGAGACAGAGTCAGGTAAACTGGACTGGGCAGATCTTCAGCAAGATGGTGATAACGGTGATGCCGTTTTGGGTGTCTGTTTGTGATGGAAGCATTGCTGGGTAATAGCGATTTCTGATCGGTAGAGCATGCTGGTTCTAAAAAAATAAGTGACTGCCTAAATGCTGTCTTTCAGCCCCCCCCTCCCCTACACACTGCATACACCCCTCCTCCCATGACCCACACGCTTACAACAATTCTGAAATCGGATCCAACTGGAAAGATTTTCTTTGGATATCGGAAAGTTATGCAGTTGGAAGAGGAAGATGAGGCTAGAGGTACCGGGGGTGTGGGGAGGGGGGGGGTTCTGATTGCCCCCTCCTGCTGAATTGATTATGTGTGTGTGTGTGTGTGTGTTCTGAGGGTGTGTATATCCATCTAAAAGGACTGTTGAGGGAAGGATTTCCGATTCGTTTCCGCTTCAAATAAACTGTCCTGATAATCTCATGGTTGGCGTCTAATGCTAAAAGGCCAATTTGTGTGTCTCTTTATCGCCTCAGAAACTCTTCCAAAAGGGTGGGTTATTCTGGAATTCTATAACAGCTACTTTTCCTTCCAAGCCCCCACCCCCTACCCTCCACTATCCACACTTTTCCCCTTGAGTTCAGTTGGAGTCTGTGGTCTTTAAGAAGATCTAATACTACTTGTTTTCCTCTTACATTATTTTTTGTTCTCTTTCTTTTCATTCCTTTGCTCTGTATCCTGGTTGTTTTTTTTTTTTTTTTTTTTTTTTTCCCCTTGTAGATTCGTACAAAAAAACTCATTTCATAAAGTAGCTGTTACTAAAACTATCTTACTGTTGGGGACCCACCTCCTACCCTCCTTTAGTTCACACAGGTAAATCTGATTCGCCCCATTCAAACTCATCTTCATTTGCAAAACGTGTGTATATGCGCGCGCGCGCGCGTGCGCGCGTGTGCGTGTGTGTGTGTGTGTGTGTGTGTCGGGAGGTGGGAACAGGAGTGGAGTAGAGAAGAGGAACGTGGAGAGGAAGGGTGGTGTTCTGTGCAGGCCACATCTGCAGCACTGGGGCCAGACCTGCACGGTCTGGGAGAGTTTCCTTTGCTTACCCCAGTTAGACGTCGTCTGGCCGGGATGGGGAGGCGGGGCCAAACCGGCCAGGGGCGTGTGAGGGAGGAGAAAGTTTGTAGCACTTTAAAATGTAGCCAGTTTACAATCCCTGGTCACTCCCTCCCCCTTCTCCCTTCTGTGGCTTCCACCATCCTGAGACTCCTGGAGGGAGGCTTGATCTCCTGCCCTGACGCAGGAGTCCAAGGTTTCAGAGCGAAGTTGAAGATGTTGTGTTTTCCTCTGTACTTCGTGAAATTCTCTGCTACCAGGGAGGGGCGTTAAGACAGATCAGAAGAGTAAGGTGGAATCTGAGAATATTTGCAAAGTTCAGGGAAGGTAGCCTGAGAATATGGGGAGACCAGGTACTCTGAAAGTGCGGCTTTGCCCCTTATGCCTCCTCCCCCGGTAAGACAAAAAAAAAAAATCTTAGTCTTGGGAAGTTGAATTGGTGCAAAAGCTGGGCTGTGGGCACGGCTAGCCACTCTAGTAACCTGAGCTGGGCTGGGGGAGGTGGTGGTGAGGGAATGCAATCGGGAGCCTGAGGAGGGAAACGGACTTGTCGCGCGGAGCAGGGAAAATAGACGCGTCACTGGAATAAACAAACTGGCCTTGGGGGAGGGGATGGCTTGTAGCGAACGTAAGGGGGCGTGGCTGAAAGGCAGCGGTAGGGTAGGAAGGGGCCACTTCTGGCTTGGGAGAAAATTATCAACTGCCTTATATGTTCATAAATGGGCTAGGCAAGTGAAGGGGTGTAATCCGATCTTTTGTATGTTAACATCACAGTGTTACATAGGAAGGCGCTGCTGGCAGGCCCAGTTTTGGACTTCACACCTGGGAATCCTGAGTGAACCTCTTCAGTGCTGGGAGGGCTTCTGGTCATGTACTTGCATTATTCACAGCAAGGTACTTTGTAAATCACAAAGTAAATCACAAATTTACTTTGTAAATCACCTGACCAAAATAAGGGTTGTGAGAAAGAGAAAACAGTGTTTGGAATATTTGTAGAATTTAGTTGAAAACAGTAGGTGGGTAGAGGCAGGAGGCAGGAGTTTGCTGAAGAAGAAATAAATAGGTAGGCATTTCCTCTGGATTCCTGATTCCATTTTTGCTGTTATCTTGACTTTCAATTCCATTAGGGGCTGAATCGATACTTCTCTGGCACAAAAACGTACCTCTAGGAGAGTTCTTTCAAGCTGGTCATTATTTTGAGATGTACTTCAATCTCTGCTCAAAGCTTCTCGGTAATATGCAAAAGGAGGAAGATGAGAGTGGTTAGATGCATGGGACGTCCTTTCTGGATTCTTGCAGACACTGAAACTTGGCTGGGCCTCAGCCTCCCAGAATGCCAGTTTTTCCCTTGGAGACTTGAAGTTTTAATTGAAACCAGAAAGCTATTGAAGGCAGACCCAGCCAATGAAACCTTGTTTTCTCTGCTGCTCAGGAATGGGAAATAAATAATTTTTTGCTGATGGCATTTCAAGTTGCTTCAGTTCTGTTCTTGCCAGAAGAATGGGGTAAATTATTGTTAACACATAGGCATTGTCAGGAGTTGCAGGGCTTTAAAAAATGGGATGGTGTTATTGAGTTTACTCAGGTCCCCACTGGAGGTCTGTGGGGAAGGGCGGGGGAGGGGGGCTACTCTTGTCCAGGAGTTTCTTCCCTGAAGAAAAGGAAGCCTCATAGAGTCCTTGCCTCACATCACTCTGCTTGGTCCTTCGGATCCTGTGATGAGGGGAACAAAGCCATTCAACTTCCCTTCCATTCTGTGATCTATTATGAAACCTGGGGAGCTTCTTAAAATGGTTTAAGCCAGGATTAAGTGAGAACCATCACCATCCTACATAGTGCCTTCGGTTTGAGCTTCTGTTAGAGCTATTTCAAAGGCAGCCCTGGTGTTTTGCAAACTCTTCATCGAGTTGCAGACACTTTGGGTCGCCTAACACTTGATAAATGCAGAAAAGTAAACACCAAGTTATCTACCCCATGATTACGGAGGGTAGATGCCAGCTTAGTCTTATTTCACTCTGGGTTTTCATGTCCATTTTTCACTTAGCCTTCAGCTGGATTCCGATGTCCACTTGGACATACCAGGTTGGAGCAATATGAAGTGTGTGGGAACTGTGACCTCAGATGACCAAGTGCAAGTTCATGGACCCTTAGAATTCTTATCTGGAATTTTCAAAGTTCTTTCAAAGTTTTAGGTCAGAGCAGCATCCCTTTCAAGGTTGGTTTTCTTATCCTCAGAGGGTACCCTCCAAGGTTGAGGGAGCATTTTTTAAAGCAGCCTTTGGCTTACAGTTGGCTTCCAGTTCATTTCAGAGCAAATGATGCCAGGGTCACATGGAGAGTGAGAGCAGACCTGAGGTCCACGGGACACCTTTTGAGGAAGCAGATAGCCCTTCCCAGGAACTGATGATGAATTGGGGTCCACAGACTCTTGAGAAATAATTGTAAGCGAAGTCAGCTGAGCTGATCCCTGGCAGGCCTAGGCGTCCACCTTTCTAAGTGCTATGGGGGTGGGGGCAGGAGAATGAATGAATAGTAAGCAGATAAGAATTGCAGAACTTTTACCTGGGACCCCAAGGCTCTGTTAAAGTGTGAACAGCATCACACCTGAAGTGACAAGATCTGCTTCAGATCCTGTCCTTACTACCTCCCAGCTAAAGGACTCTTGGCAAGTTATTTAACCTCTTTGAGCCTCAGTAACCTAATCAGGAAAATAGGGATAAACATGCTTACCCTGCCTACTTCACAGGGGTTGGGAGGATTAAATAATACCAGCTAATTTCTGTAATTGAACTCTGAGAGGATTTCCATGCTGCCTCCTGGAAATCTGTGCCTGGGATTATTGTCTCCGTAGCCCAGAGGTTAATAACCCTCTGGTGTGACCAGAAATGCCTATAGGAGTCCTTGGGTTCTAAGACAGTTGGGGGATACTTGTTTTCTGCTCATGAGTTGACTCATAAGAAAAATGTGTGCATACATGTTTGAAATCAGTTGAATTATTCAATGCCTTGTATAAGCCATGTGTATCTAAGACTCAGAGTCTCAGATAATAGGCAGTTTGGGCTCGCAGATGTTGGGGCTCAGGAAATGTTCTTCGCTAGGAAATGAGAGGAACAAAAGGAAAAAGACATGGACATGCACAGAGTCCGGGCAAAGGGGGAGAGAGAATGAGAGGGAGACTCTCCATAAGGAGCCCCAGGGGCTGAGCAGTAGCATCTAGGTTGAAGTGTTGAGCCTCTCTTAAGAAAAGAACTCCTAGCAAGATTGCCTCAGTCCCAGCAAACCTAGTACATTGTCTAGAGTCAGGAAAGTTCTTCACAATCGGTTTGCTGCTGGCCTCCCCTCGATTGCTTCTCTTTCTCTTTCCCGTGATTCCTGGCTGGCCCTGTCCAGCAGCCTGTATGCACCACACACCAGGCAGTGTTCTCCAGTGATCCCCATTTTACACAACACTTGCTGACCTCTGCTCCCATCAGACCTGTTTCCTCTCTCACCTTGGGCCCTCTGGACGTGTGTCCGCCTCCGCACCTGGGCTGGCTCTGTGTTGCTGCCTCCTCTCTGGAAGGTGTCCCGATGGGTCCCTTTTCGCCAGAGCATGCACCTCTTAGGACATCAGACCAGCTCTCAGCTCTGCACCCCGGTCTCCAGAGCACTTCGGGTCTCAAGCACTTGCCTGGCAACCGGCTCACAGCTCAGGCTGCCTTGCTGTTTGTTGTCACTACCGCCCTTGGCTATGAGTCCTTCAAGAAAGGGACCAGGTTGGCCCCATGAGGGGCTCCTCCTTGGGAGTGAGTTCCATGCTGTGAATGAATGGCAGAATTTATGCAGAGGTAGAATCCGTGAAGGAGCACAGTGTGCACCTCTTACACAGAGTGAATGAGAACCACTTGTGTTAATGGCTTTTTATACTTTTGGCTATCTTTCAGGGGCAATCACCCACTCCGTCTCTCCCTCCAAGCCTACGAGGTAATGATGTTTTACCCCATGTACATCCTACCATCCGTGGATTCACTCATTCATCCAATCATCAGCTGTTTCTGAAGTGCCTCCTAGAGCCTCGTTGGCACACTGGTGCACCCAGCTCTTGGCTTTCTCTGAAAATTCCAGTTGCTTTTTTTTTTTTTTGTCCACCACACTCTTTTTGGCACTTAACCATGCAATCTTCTTTGTTGCTTTAGTCCAAGTGCTTGCCCACTCCTCGGTGACTGAGCAAGCCTGGCCGCAATGGAAAGGAAGCTGGTGCAGAGAAATGCACTCGGCGGGGCAGGTCCAGGGTAGGGCTTGAGGGAAGCAGGCCATGGGCTGGGCTGGCCACCTGTCAGCCTCTGATGGAGGACAGTCTGAGCTGTCTTGTCCCTTGCTGGAGGCGTCCTGAAGTAAAAGGGTTTGATTGATATGGAAAGAGGGGACCATTCTGAAATTCAGTGATTGTGTAGCTAAAAATGTCCCAGGGATTTTGAAGCTTTTTTTTTTTTCTTTTTCTTTTCTTAAAACTCAGAGCTCCTCAGACCCATTTAATGGCACCCCAACAACCATCCAAACCCATCTCTTTGGTGAGAGAGCTGCACGGAGACAAGGAGAGAGTGCGGATGGCTAAGTGAAGGCTGCTACCTCCTGCGCCAGTGAGGCATCTGGAATCTGTTTTCGTGGACCTCTTGGATCTGGGGGGCGGGGTGTTATTGTTTTGTGTGGATTCCACCGGGCACGGAAGCTGAGGCCATGCCTGTGCTCCTGAGCTGTCCTCTCCATCCCCATAGCAGAGTCTGCCCCTGCTTTGGCTGTGTTTGGTAGTGGCTAGTGAGTTGGCTTCTGTGCACTTTGAGGTCAAAGAGCATGTTCCCCAGTCTGTCCAAAGCCAGAAGCCTCTGTGATTTGGGTTGGGGTGCGATCAGGAACGTTGGGCTTTGAATCTGAGGCCTGTGAAAGTTCAGCAGGAATTTTTAGTCACTGAGGAGCACACTGGTTGGATATTTAGGAAGAGGGAGGTTCTGCAAGCCACCAAGATGAAGCAGTTATTTTTACGCTAAGACTTACTTGGGATGGGTATAAAAAAAAATAAAAAGCAACACCATTAACCTAACTTGGTGAAAAGCAATTTCTTCACTGTTCCTTCTATCTGCCAAAGATTTTGCAGTTCTCTCAGTGGAAAGAAGCTGCTTGAGTTTGAACTTGGGGCTGGAGAGATGGGGGAAACTGGAGATTTTGAATTTGATTGATTCAAAGCAGTAGCCTGATGAGAATACTTATCAGAAGCAGTTGGGACACCATTGTTGTGCTTGCAGCAGAATAATGAAATCTGGGTGGCAAGTCCCTTGCAGTTGTTGGTGGCTCTGCCTGTGACCTATTATTTGAGGAATGAGAGCTTTGATTTTTTTTTTTTAAGTATGGATTAATAATGTTGGCTAAAAATTAGAATTGTTTTTTTAAAAATTTTTTAAAAGATTTTATTTATTTGATAGACAGTGAGAGGGGAGCATAAACAAGGAAAGTGGGAGGAGAAGCAGGCTCCCCACTGAGTAGGGATCCCAATGCAGGGCTTGATCCCAGGACCCCAGGAACATGACTTGAGTGAAGGCAGACGCTTAATGACTGAGCCACCCAGGTGCCCCAAAAAGAATGATTTGTTTTAAGACTCCTGTGGACCTTCTTTCTGCTTGTTATTTTGTACTCAAGAGCTTGCTTACAGTTTTTTGAGTTTTTTGATCCACAAATACTTATTAAAATCTCAACATTGCCGCTGTGCAAGCCATTGTTCCTGATGCTTTTAGGTGGATAGGGTCTGGTAGGAGACATGACTTTTGCCCTTGGTGAGTGGACAGTGTATCTGTAGAGACATGCATAGCTCCAATGGAAAGCTTCACTCTGCAGCTGAAGTGGGAGCACAATCTGATGGAATTGTAGTATTTGTATGATCAGGAGCAGTCAGGGAAGGCTTCGAGGAGGATGTGGTGTGGGGTGTGACAATAGAATTGGAATGGAGGAGGTTCTTGGTGGGTAGAATAGCTTTGGCACAAAAGCAGAGGTGGAACAAAGTTCATATGTGCATTTGGCATTGCCACAGGCAAGCAAGCGCTAATCACGAGGAAGCAGGGCAGCTGGCAGGGGCCGGACAGCCCTGACAATCAAGGTCCAGCTGGCTGAGGTTGGTGGGCAGATCACCCATGGGAGGCATCTTGCTGATGGGAGGTCTGCTCAGTGGGAAAGACCAATCACTGGGGCCTCTAAGTTGGACCCACAGTCTAGCTGTCCAGAGTTTTCATTCATACTCATCAACTTTTCAGCCCTTTGACTCAACAGACTTTGTTTGCTTGTTGCCACTTACACATGCATGTGACCAGACCCTGATGGGCCCAGGGGGGATGCCAAGAGATGGAGAGGACACTGTCTCTGCTTTCAGTCTTGTAGAAGACTTTGTAAGAACTTATGAAAACCAGGGGAGGAGTAGCAGAGGACAGTAACCTAGGACTAAATGAACTGCGGTAGGAACCCAGGGAGGGCCAGAACCTCGGGGGGTTGGGCAGATCCCAGAGAGCTTGGAGAGCAGGTGGGGCCTGGGCTGAGTCCTGAACAATGGGACATTTTTGCATACGTTCAGAGCCCCAGAGAAGATACTCGTTTTGTTAATGTAGGGACAGAAAGAAGATCACTTCTTAGGGACCAGTGTTCTGTGCAATGTCAGGGGAGCAAGACAGATGAAACGGGGTCCTGTGAGAGGAAGGCTAAGGCTGCATGTTGAGATGGGAGCCATGACCAGTTTTCAGAATGCAAGGGGAGTAGACACGAGGACCAGAAGGATGTGCCCATCAGAAAACGTTCACACATACCACACAAGAGAGAACCCCGACATCTGACTGTCCCATCCACCACTGGGTTTGTCAGCTACCAGCTCTTTGGTCTGGTCAAAGGTCTATAGGCATCTTTAGAATAAATAGTAAACTATATACAAGCATTCAGAGTAGGGATCAGCTACTCTGGGGACCAACAGTGCCCTGGTGCTGGTATTCATCAACAGGAATTTAAAGTACCATTGGAGAAGGACATCTACACGTTTTCATAACAGTGCAGTATTTAAATGGCAGTTCAAGATTGCTGAAGAAGGAATATCGTCAAGGAACGGAAGTGCTGCTAATATTTGTTGAGCTCTGGCAGGCCCAGCATCCCCTCTGTGGCAGAAGCGCAGACACGCAGGTGTCAGGTTATACTGTAGATCCGAATGGCAGTGAGCAAAGCAATTGTGGAATGAGATGCTTGAGAAGTTGAGGAACTTGAATTAGGGCTGAATAGGGAGTGGGTTCGAAACCAGAGGCCCTTGAGAGAAGGACTAGGGAACTTCTTATTTGTTGGATTTTTTAGTTTTTCCCCTTTGCCTTCATGGTAGGCCTATAATTTTTGTCCCCAATTTATAAATGGCGGGTGGAGGACCAGAGCTTACGTTGACCCCTAACTCTGGGTGTTTAAAGACTGGTGGCATTATGAGTCGGTGGGAAGTAAGTGACATTTGGAGTCAAAGAGCACTACTTCAGTGATTTAAATTACTTCCTCAACATCAGTTTTTTTATCTTTAAAATGGGCGCATCATGGGGCACCTGGGTGGCTCAGTGGGTAAGGCCTCTGCCTTCGGCTCGGGTCATGGTCCCGGGGTCCTGGGATCGAGCCCCGCATCGGGCTCCCTGCTCAGTGGGGAGCCTGCTTCCTCCTCTCTTTCTCTCTGCCTGCCTCTCTGCCTGCTTGTGATCTCTGTCTGTCAAATAAATAAATAAAATGGGCGCATCTCAGGGTTAAATCCAATAAAAAACCTGAAGTACCCATTGTATCCTAGATACATGTTAAAACTTAGGATCCTTTTCTTTGCCAGGTGGCTCTCTCGCTTCTGCTTGGACATGAAATGTGATCACACGGTTCTTTCTTACAGGTCTGCCATATTTCAGCTCCTGGGGTGCTATTCTGCGTATGTTACTTCCTGTTGTCCTTGTACAGTTCTGTGAAAAGACTAGGAGGGCAGGTGAGAGAGCTGATACCCAGGATTGGAAGTGATGTGGTGAGTCAGACGGCAGACTGGTCTTGGAGCTCACATCTGTAGAAGTAGCCAGGGCTGCTGCATTAAAAGCCAGCACCACCTTTTATTTTAAAGAAACATTATCCCGTGAAAGTAAGACTGTAGGCTTTGGAATCATATAAACCCTGAATTTGATTGTGGATGTGGTAGAAAGAGTGCGGGCTCATGAGCAAATTATTAACCTCTCTGGACTATTATTTCTACATCTGTAAAATGAGGACAGGTCTTCTGTATAGCTGGGCTGCTGTTTCGATTAAACTCATCACGCCTGTTGAGGTCATTGGTTACACCCTCACTCCCGGCGAGGGTGGGCTTTCCTTGACTGCATGGAGGTCACAGGTACCAGGTGATAGGCGAGAGGTAGAGCTTGCCCTACTAACTTGGAGACTGCCCCGGCCGGCTTGCCCTACTAACTGGGAGACTGCCCCGGCCGGCCAGCGCTTTAGAGATCTTCCCCCAGGGGCCCCAAGGCTCATGCTGTTGTGCTGTGTTATTGGTTCCCAGAGGAGGCACTGTTTTTGAAGCTAGAGCTGAAACTGTTGGTTAGGGCATAGTGTGCAGCTTTAGGCCTCAGGAGTCTGATTCTGCTTGTCTCCCTGTCATGGGGATCCCTGAACACCGGGACTACTCCTTCCTGCTGCATTCGGCTCAGCCAGATGAAAGCCACAGACCCAGCATGATCTATAAGGAGGTGGAAGTTACCAGCCCAGCCTTAGGAGGACTCTGGTTGTCAAGTTGCAGGAATAAGGCTTAGCACCCGGGAATATCAGAGCTGCAGGGGGTCACAGAGTTCACCTAATTGCATCCCTTCGTTCTACAGGTGGGGTTGGGGAGACACAGGGAGAAAAAGGAACGTGCCCAAGGCCACTCACTCCAGTTGGCAGAGCGGGGAATTGAGCCTGTAATTTGTACTAAACTCAGTCATTTTCCTCCATAAGACAAACTGGGAAGAAGAAAAAAGCAATACTCAAACAACATCAAACACTCAAGTTAGCAGGTGCAAATTAAACTATTTGTATGTGCTTCCCATTGTATAGGGAGATTGGGGAGGTTGGCCTCCAACCCCTGTCCCTCAGGCTTTTCTTGGGATCTGTGAAGAGAGGCAGCAATTAGCCAAATACTAGCTTAGATGACACAGACTGGGGAGGAAATCACATTTACCAAAAAATTTGAGCGTCCACCAAGGTGATCCCAGCATGCTCTTTCATAAATATCTTCTTTAATCTCCAATTACTTCTCAAAACAACCCTTGAGGTAGGTTTATAACCCAGTTTCCAAATGAGACTTGAATAGTATAAACCTATTTTCTAGGAGCAGTTAGTAAGTGGGAAAAAGAGGCTAAGTAATCGAAACATGTGACATCAGATTGGTGTTCCTTCCATTCTTCTTTTCAAGGGGAAATGTAGCTTGGACACTGGCTGTCGGATCCTTACTTTGTGTGCTCCTTGTGCTCTGAAGTGTCTCAGAGATCCATGTGAAACCCAGCCCCTACCGCTGTGGAGTTTCTGGTCTGGTGGGAGAGATAAATAAGTAAAGGGAACATTGTAGTACACTTTGCTGAATGCTTGGATAGCAGAATGCCCAGGGAAGCGAGAGCAAGACCATTTATGGGTGTGAGAGAGAGAGTTGTGTGTGTGTGCACATGCTTGTGTACACACAACAGGAAAAGAATGGAAAAGGAAGGTCTAGCCAGCCTTCATGAAGGATGTGCAAGTTGACCCAAATCCTGAGGATGACTTAGAGGTGACAATGTAGAGAAAGGAAAAAGGGCAGCCAGAGGAATTAGTAGGGAATCCCTTGAAGCAATGCAAAACAGGGGACTTTGGGGGAGCCATAGCTCAGCAGGGACCATTGGGGAATGTGGGGGGGGGGGGGCAGCACTGAAGCAACACTGCTTGGAGGAGGCCATCTGTGGTCAGGAAGCTACCACCCAGGTACCTGGTAGAAAGAAGCCACTGAATCTGACCTTCATTCTTTGCTGTGGGCCACTGGTGTGTATGTAGGGTTAGAGGGCCATGATGCAGAGCTGCCCTTGCCCTCATTGATTAAGAGCTGAGTAAGGGTTGGGTCACTTGATCAATTTATCAGTGTTTATGGAGCATTGACTCTGGGTATTTCTACCGTAGGAAGGATTTTAGGGATGCATCACTCAGAGTCATGGGCACCTCAGTCAAATGACTTTTGGTGGCCTCTGACACAGTCTCTCATTCAGCATTTACTCAGCAAATAATTTGGAGTGTTGCTCCATGGATCAGGGGCTGTACTAGGCTCTGGGGATTCCACGGTGAACCAAGCAGATACAACTCTTACCCTCAGGGGCTTACCATCTAGTGCGGCAGGAGACAGGGTACAGAGTTACAACCAAGGGCATCATGCGTGTTTATAAAATATAATAAATGCCAGTGAGGAAAAGCTCTATGCTCTAAAGGCACAAAATAGGGACTCCTAATACAGTCCCTATTTGACCTGGGCCTGAGTAATGAAGACCTTAACTCAAGGGGACAGGAGGAAGTTCCAAGGCCCATGCCAAATCCGTCAAATGGGAAGGGCCACTTCTGACTCCCCACCTAAATACCTTAGGTGACATAAAGAAAGATGAACACTCATCTACCCCCCAAATCAAAGTCAGACTGCCAGTCTCCTGAAAGTATCTGGGAAGGGACTCTTAAAGCTTTAGGCCAGTGAGCCTAGGTCGAAACACATTAGCTTCCCTATCTGTGGGGAGGTAGAATTACACTCCATTCTTTTATACCATTTGCCTTCTAAGATTGGAAATGCCTAATTTCTGTTAACTAGAAAAATCAGCAGTCATCAGGTCTCCTGCATGGGCGACTTGAGTAAGACAGCATCCCTTCTATCATCGTTATACATAGTATCAAAGTCTACAGCTTTCAGGAAACAAATGGACGAGATGGAAGGAGGGAGGTTTGGGAGGAGTGGAAGTAGGGTGTTGACTTCTGGGCATAGGTGGGTCAAGTCCAGCTCTGAGGGAGATATAAAGAGCCTTGTCACAGGGCCTAGTAGGCATTTCAGCTCTTCAGAGTTTCAGAGCATCTGGCAGAAAAAGTTCTCAGAGTCCAGCAAAATAGTCACAGATAGATGTCTACTGTCAGTGGTGTTCTAGTAAATGCTTAATGCCTTGTTCTCCAGGTTTGTTTTTAAGCTGCGATTTGTGGAGTTTGCTGATTCCTCTGGTGTAAACGCTCCTACCACAGCAGGTTTTCAAGCTACCAGCCTGACCCCATTGCATGTGGAGTTGGGAAGAGAGATACAGGACAGGTTCTCAGGGGCTGGCTCTGGCCCACTGCTGTTATTGTTGGTGAGAATCCGAGATGATGGGTTCACTGATAGCAGCCATAGCCCTAGAGAAGGAGGATTTGAGTGCCTTCCAGATGCAGAGTCCAAAGCAGCCCAGTGCTTTCTCTGTAGGTCAAGATTGCTCTGTAGGACACTCTCCTCATTGAGAACATGAGCAAAGAGAAAGAACCAACATGAGGCCTTAGAGCGAAAAATACCCAAGTAAGGTAAAAGGAGCGTATCATGAACATTAGTTATTCCAACGGCAGAATAAGAATTTTAGGAAGATGCCAGATATCTGCGCAGGAAGAAACGTGGCCCTGGTGGGCTAAGAGCACAAAGGAACAGAGGGAGGACGCGGGCATCTAAAGGCATCAGAGTCGGCTGGAAGGAGGATGAATGAGGTAGAGAAAGGAGAGCGGGATACAAGCTGTGCAATAGCAGAGGGAGACCGCCACGGGAAGTCGAAGTCCGTTGCTATTATGGAGGGTAGTTTGAGGGTTTGTGCTCACTCCCATAGCGCAAAATCAAGAAATGGAAACGTGAGAGGCAATCGGGGACAAAGATGAGAGTCTGAAGTGAGGGTTCTGGGGAAAAATTGAGAAAGAAGCCTAAGACACTGAATAGAAGAAATATCTAAAGGAATGATCGAAGAGGAGATTCCCAAACTAGGAAGAACCTGCCTCTGTAACTCCGAAAGGCTCATCGTGTCGTGGGAAAAATAAAAGGAACGAGATCCATGCTATACTCATTTTGTCGTTAATAAAATTCTAATGGAATGGAAGGAAAATCTTCGACTGTAACGGCCTAAAACAAGGTGCCTACAAAGGAAACAGACCAGGCTGGCCTCCATTTTCTCCTCTGTTACTTCAGATGTTAGAAGACGGTCTTCAGAGTTTTGAGGGAGAGAGGTCCTAGCCCAAGGATTATGCTTTGGCAGATAAAGACGGAAGAGGTGCCTTATGGGGATTCGCAGAGCACAGAACTGACTGCAGTGGGGCTTCAGGGGAAGCGTTCTGGGGGAGCGGGGAAGGTCAGGAATGAGGGGGAGGAGTCTTCCCATGTTTGTGATTGTTTGCCTCTAAGACGGTATGGGGTGCAAGTGTTATTTTTATTTTTATAAGGAGCATGTGGTTCTATTAAAAAAAAAATAAAAGCTATAACCTAATAAGGTAGATCAGGAAGACATTTGTTCCATCTTGTTGATGAGACATAGCGGCCCAGAGAGTGCTTATGAAGGCTCCTACTTGACAGGATTAGGTCCAGAATCCACGTTTTGAGTTCAACAGAACTCAAATTCTGTTTAACAAAATATGCCACAGGCTCTGCTGGTTCCACCATATTGTCTCTTTGGAAGGTAGCAGTCGTGCTGACGGATGGCCTGTGTGTGGGTAGTGCCCTGGGAGCAGAGCAGACGGGAGAGGTGGATGATGGTCAACCAGCATTTCCTGAGTGTCCAGTATGTGCTGGGCACTGTGGTAGACACGGGGATTGCCGGCATGAAGAAAGAATGTATTCCCTGGGACTCATTCAGGTTCTG
Organism: Mustela nigripes; assembly: GCF_022355385.1. Lineage (NCBI taxonomy): Eukaryota > Metazoa > Chordata > Mammalia > Carnivora > Mustelidae > Mustela > Mustela nigripes. Next base: position 63,191,876 of record NC_081564.1, read on the forward strand.
AGACACGTCTAGCCAAGCAGGATTCCCTGATCCCTCAGAGAAATAATTCTGAAGGTTCACACCGTCTAAGTTGGAGTGCCCCCATAGGTCTGTGGCTGTGTTGGGTAAAGTTAGAGGCTTGAGTCTGGAAGAGCCCTCCCTCCATTCATTGCTGAGAGAAGTATGGAGTAAGGGACTCCGAGTGGCCTGTGTAACAGTCACTGTGGGTGGCAGAGCCAGGCAGGAGCAGAGGGCACGTACCTGGACTCCTCCCCACCATGTTCTCTTCTAACTCACCACCCTGGTTCTCGCCCCCCTGTTTCCATGGGACCTGCTGGGCAGTTATTTCCTTAGCAAGTCTGATTCCTCCTATCCCCTGTCACCAGGTCCTGCAGGCAGCCACGGAAGGGTTAACTTTAGTTGGACTGGGAGCCGGAGCCAAGTACAGAGTGTCCATTGTGCACCCGCCCCCTCCACCCCCTTCGGAGGAGTCGCTGACTGCTGGAATGTGACAAGGCAAAAGGTTTTCACCTTGCATTGGCTTCCCTCCCCTGGGAGTGTGCAAGTGGGTGCTTGTGCTCACGCTCACGTGTTGGCAGGGGTGCACCGCAGGAGAACTCTCAGTTGTCTTCCAGACTCACCGAAAAAAGCGAACTGTGAATTTGGGGTGTCAGGTACGTGCCGGGAAGAAGGCAAAGGAAGAACAACAGCTCTGTGTGCTGGTGAAGTAAACAGACAGGTTGGGTTTCTTTGCTCTTCACTTTTGAAAGCTTCTTTTTATTTTTTTAAGGTGAGGGGGGGTGCGTGTGGACGTCGGGGGCTAGACTGTAATCCTCAGCGTGGACCGCGTGAATTTTGCAGAGGGTGCTTGGGCGGGCAGAGCGACAGTGGGAGTCCTTAGGACCACAAGACTTGGACTAGCTGTCAGGGAGCTTAATTCATTTTCTTTCAGAGAGAACTTGAAGTCCTTCAGGGGCCCGGTCCTGCACTGGGTGCTGAAGCGAATGTAAGAGTTGTAAACCACATTTGGTCTCAGCCTAAGACTGAATTGTAATCGAGGAAGGGAAATACAATTTGTGTACTCAAAACAGCTAGAAGACAATGCAAGACTAGGATATAGTGGCAAGCTCTCCAGCCGGGTGCAGTGTAAGACAGGCCAGGGCGTGGAGGCAGAGGTCCAGAGTTTATAAAATGTTGCCATGGAAAAGTGTAGACTTGGGCATTGACCTCAAAATATGGGAAGGCTTCGGATCTGTTTGTTTGTTTGTTTGTTTGTTCATTCCTTCTTGTGACAGACATTGGGAGAGGACCAACTGTATGCCAGTCATTGTGTGGGTAGGTAGAAGGGATATAGGAAAAGATCCTGTAAAAATACCAAGAGGGAAGAGTTTTATGTGTGTGTAATGCCACTGTGGGGACTGGTTTGATTTGAATAGGAAATGCGAGTTGGTGGCCAATGAGCCCTAAGACTGGATTCTTAAGGTGAGACCAGTGTGCAGAGACTGGAAGTGATGTGCTCCTGAACCCTGGGCTGATTGAAAGTACATTACTGTTTGATCTCTGGTATTTATCATGTCATAGTCAGACTGCCCTGGTTCAGGTCCCTGTGCAGCAAGAATTGAATTTCTGCTGTGCCTCCACCTGGTCCCCCTGCCTCTACTATCAGGTTCCATTAATTCATCCCTTACACTGCATGCTGGAATTATCTTCCTAAAGCACAGCTTTGATAGTGCCCCTTTCCTACTGACATCCCTTAAATGGCTTCCCATTACCTGTAAGATAAAATCCAGCTCATTAACATTGCAGGCAAGGGTGTCCCTGATCTGGCCGTACCCTTTATATCCAGCTTTACCTTCCACCGGTCCCTATTTCGTTCAGCACCTCTTGGCTGAAAATCAGCAAGATGCTCTTTCATGAGCGTCACCCTGCAAGCTCCTGCCCCAGGCCTTGCCTCATGCTGTCCCTTGTGTCTTCCTTCTTCTCACTCGACCTGTTGCTGAAGCCCTTGAAGGTCAAAGCCAGATTCTGTGCTCTCCTTGAAGCCTTTCCTGTGCATTCCTGTCGATTTATCTCTACTTTGTCCAAGGAGGAAACATTTTCTCTTTCCTTTGTTTCTCTCCTTTACTATCGCTCATGTAAATATCTGCTCTGTTTCAGTCATTTTCCAGTCATTTTCCAGATCCCTCTTCAAGAATAGAAGCTCCCTGAGGAAAGAGACTGTATTTCCCTTCTTATCTTAGGATCTTGACTGGAGGAGAACTGAAAAACAGATTGTTGGATTTTCATGTTTGGCAAACCTCTTATGACTTGAGCTTTAAGTTTTGGGGCATGGTCTTCTACATCAGTTAACGATTTCTACCTTCAAACCTAAGGAATTCTGAAGGGAATCTTTTTTTTTGAATGGAAGATACTGTCTTCGTAATATGCCCATTGCACACTGCTCTCCATTCCCCTGTAGTCAGATTTCATCATCTCGTTTTCATCACAGAACCTGCAGTAGTCATTCAAAGTTCCAAATGGATTTCATTTAGGAACTTCTAGTGGAGAACTTGTGTCATTTTTTCCCTGACACAAGGATAGTTTCATCGTACATACCTGGGAATTAAAAGGTAATGTTGAAGATTCCTGCCAGGGGAAGTAAACCACCAGGCACTACCATAAAGCATGGTTTGCAGTTCCGGTGGATTTGAGGTACAAGCCGAGAAAGGTCTGCTGGACAATTGCTGCTTGAGAAATAGGAACACATTCTAAGGCATCCGCATGTCTCCTCCAACAGCTAGTATGGTGCGCGATGCCAGAATGAATGTTGACTTGAATCTGACTTTTGAAAAATTATATAAAGTTTTGGGGTGGTAGGCAGACCAGTCTAGATGAGACAAAGAATCTTATAAGTAAAAGAATCTTCAGTGGTCATTGGGTCTCACTGCCCTCCCCTGCCCCTAAGTGGGGACTTGGTCCCTTTGATAGCCTGGGGCACAGGTGGCTGTTCAGTCTTTGTGTGGCAGATTCAGGGAAGTTGCTCTCACTCTCTCTGTCTAGAAGCCTCTTCTCTTCTAGAAATGCTGCGTTCACTGGGTTTTCCCCCAAGAGGAAGCAGTTGTAAATGTGTCTTTCTGCAGGGCTGAGCAGTTTCCAGGAGCCGAATACGCACCTGGGTTCCTCTGGGGAGCAGGTTCACCCTTGCAACCCTGGCTGCCTTGCTGGCTAGCTTCCTCCCAGGATGTCGGCTGAAAATGTCCTGATTCTAGAGGGAGAAAATACATGCCTAGTCTCCAGGCTTTGTTTTTGGCTGTTCTGAGTGTGCCTTTGCAACTGTTGTTGGGCATTTTCTGGTCAGCACAGGTGTTGGTTAATACCTTATACGTTGCTGGGCTCCAAGGTAGAAACCGAAGGTGTATGGTGGTAATGTCTTCTGCTGGGAAACCTCAGCGTTTTGAGCCACTTAAGAAGGCTCGAGTGTGATCTCACCTACAGCCTAGGGGTGGAAGGAGACGGAGTATTGGAGTTTTGTGTGGCCCCAAGGGCTCTCAGTTTTCTCTTGAGGATAAGCATTGAGCTTCTTTTGGGGCTTTGAAGATGATGAGTCTGAAATTGGGACTAATGGGACATGTGGTGAGTAAGGGTGAGGGATAGTTTAGCTGGTCCTGTGATGGTCTGACCCGACTGATGTTTCTAGTTTCCTCTGGGAGGAAGGCAGAATCAAAGCTCCAGGGTTGCAGAGGTGGAGAGGTCGGAAGAACCATTCCTGGCATTTCCAAAGGCCTGTGAAATGCTCCCTCTCTCTCTCTTTTCTCTTTTTTGTTGCCACAAAGACAGAATGCTACTTCGTTTAAGGACCAGAGAGGGAATTAAAACTGTCTTGAATGGCTATTTTTATCTAAATAATTGATCATGATTAAATATCTTTTGTGAGGACAAAAACATTTTTAGCGATTGTTTTGCATTAATCACAGCATTCGAACTGATTCTCCACTGAACTCTTTCTGTTTTCCTCTTTCAAGCCTGCATCTAAGCTCTGCGTTTGTTTTAAGAAATAAAGATAATTTTGTGTAATTGAAATAATTTAGCATGAAAAATGATAAAGAAAGAATGGTCGGGAGGTTAGCTAAGTGTGTTCCTCCAAGATGATGGAGGGCTTCGCCCCGGCATTTCAGGGGCGGGGGAGGTGGGGGGGGTGGTGTTCAGTTTCCAAACTGTTCTTCACGCGTGAGAGGGAAGTGGTGCGAGAAGTCAGCCCAGCCCCGGTCCCACAGACCTGCCTCAACACTTCAGACTTCCCTTTCGTCATGGTTGGTTTTGATGGTGACTCAGCTTGCTGTGGCTTCAGTATATAAAAAACTTCTAGCTTGTTATTGGACTGGAGGACTTTGCTTCTCTTATCTTTATTCTTGGACCCACAGCCATAAAAATTAACAATTCAATGAAGGTGTGTGTGTGTGTGTGTGTGTGTGTGTGTGTGTGTGTGTGTCCCCGCCTCCCTCACTGCCAATAGAATCTAATTTGGGGATATGCATTTTTTTTTCCCCCTGATGGCCATAGATTAGAGGGAAGGGGCTTCTGGAACTTAGATTGAGTTCTTTTTGAGGTCATTTTCCTTCCTGCCATGACTAATTATCTCTCTGCTTCTCAGTTGCAGATCTGACCTCTTCTGAACACGTGGCCGTGTCTCCATCCCTGGGACTCTGAACCCAGCAGCTGGACCACTTTGTCCTTGGGATTTTGGGTGTCCTCTCTTCTTAATCTTTCCCCTTTCCTCTCTTCCCTTCCACCTCCTGAGAACTCCTGAAGACTGTAGGATTGTCATGGAGTCCAGGGAAATCTTAAGCAGCTCCCGGCAAAGGGGGGACGAGTCGGAATTCCTGCCTGTCTCCTCAGCCAAGCCCCCAACTGCCCCTGGCTGTGCAGGAGAGCCTTTGCTCTCTGCTCCAGGAACTGGAAAGGGGATCCCAGTGGGCGGAGAACGCATGGAGCCAGAGGAAGAGGATGAACTGGGCTCAGGGCGGGATGTGGATTCCAACTCAAATGCAGACAGCGAGAAATGGGTTGCAGGAGATGGCCTGGAAGAACAGGAATTTTCTATCAAGGAGGCAAACTTCACAGAGGGCAGTCTGAAGCTGAAGATTCAGACCACCAAGCGGGCTAAGAAACCCCCAAAGAATCTGGAGAACTATATATGCCCACCTGAGATCAAGATCACCATTAAGCAATCTGGTGACCAGAAGGTGTCCCGTGCTGGGAAAAATAGCAAAGCCACAAAGGAGGAGGAAAGAAGCCACTCCAAAAAGAAGGTAGGGAGCGCTGTTTGTAGGTTTTTTTTGGTTGTTTATTCATCTTTGCCATTCTCCCTCCAACTGTTAAAGGTCTGTGTGCTTCTTACTTATGTATTTTGGAATTATCAATTTCTTTGATGGACTACTCAATGCCCTCCAGGAGAAATGCCTCTGATATCTTGGTGTAGTTTCTAATTTATTATTATCTTCTACCCATATGAAAATCAATAGCTACTGGAATGATAATTCTGGAGCATTCCTATTTATTAGGTAGCTGCCAAGTGACTGGGTCAGACCTGGCTAAGCTGTGACAAAATATTTGCATCTTTTCATCTAGTTAACAGTGGGATGTTAAAAGTTTTTGGTCAGTCACAACAGTCACGGACCTATATAACCTCCTTTTGGTTTCAGTTACCGCTGTAAGTCTTTCTAAAACAGGCAAGTCACTCACTGGACTGAGGAAGCCATCTTCATAGTGATTTAGGCTGTTAGACAGCTCGGAGATCATTGCTCTGAAAACCGCTGGTGAGCCCTAGGAGCTCAAGCTGGAAAAAGAAAAAGGGGCAGGGGACTGGCCCGAATCTTTGTTTAACACAGTGTGGATTTTTAAAGATTGGGTGTTGAATGACCTTGGTTGGCTGTCACTTTCCTCCTGAAAGTCAAACAGGTGGCAAGCAGCTCTCAAGATGATTGCTGGTGACATTTGGTTGGGAATGAATGGGTCCAGGTTTCATTGCATTTATATCACAGGGTGTTACATTGACCTCCCTTCTTCAAAGTGGTATGGCACCCGGCCGTGATAGCAGGGAATGGCCCTAGTCTGGGAAATGTTTGTCCCCAAAACTCGCTGGGGTTCATGAATGCCTCTGAAAGGAGCGCTATTGTTTTCAGAGGTTTCGGGTTCAGGGTGGTATGAGTTCATCAGCATCTTTGTAACTTTCGCCCACATCTTATTTGGGCTCTAGACATGATGGATTAGCTAAAAACAGCACATATGCATGACCCTCTTTCCTTTCTGACTCAGATAATCTGTAACGTTTCTGTTACTAGTGGTTTTTGAGCTTCTCAATAGTCGCTCTCAATAGAACCACTAGGAATCTTGTTCTTTTCTTTGGTGTGGGGCTTGTGTCCTTCCTCATGCTAAGTGTTTTGACTGATGTGTTGCATTTAAAATCCAAAGACTTGGATGAGAAGAGATTTCCTAGGGTGACCAGTACCTTCCAGTTTCTTCAGACTATCCCAGTTTTAAAACCCAAAGTCCTGCATACAGGAGCCCCCTCAGTCTTGGGCAAGCCAGGACAATGGGTCATCTTATTTTATCATTTGAAACATGTAATAATTTTTAGAAGCTAGCTTGTTTTTACAGGGCATAGAGGTAGGGTTTTCGCCTACCTCGCCTGCCCTCATGACAAGTTGCGGTGATTTCTGGGGTCTCTGTCATAAAACCAAAGATTATCTAGATGCTTGTGGAAACTTCAGAAATACTTGCAAGAGAATGCAACCGTTCAAATTAGGCTACACTTAGAAAGTGAGGCTTTGCTTTGGAGTTTGGTCTCTTCAGCTTTGAAAATGAGTATCTTTGTCTCTGGCCACTGAGATGGCCAGTTCTTTGTGTATTGTTGGATTTTTGTGTGGGTGGGTAGTCTTGAAAACTGTGGTAACTGTTTTCTCTCCATCCCCCTCACTGCCAGGACTTGAGCAACAGCCCACAGTTTGGGGTATGCAAACTCAAATTCATTACCCTAGAAAGAGCTCCCTTGTCCTGATCAGGTATGACTTTACATACAGCCACAGAACTGTTCCTAAAGGTAACCTTCTGCCTGTTGGAATGCCCCAGAATAAAATTCTCGATTTTATGACATGGGGATGATTTCAGAGCTACAGTGTGCAATATCTGAAATTCTCAAGCTTGTCATTCTCACCCAAAAAGCTGGATATCCTTTGTGTACTTTACTGGAAGGAGGTGAAATCACTTCTTTGAATGGGTGACTTATCAAGTGTTTCTAAGTCTTAGAAATTGGAAAGGACAGAAAGGAAGGGGAAGGACTGAAACTCAGCTCACGGTGCTGCGTTATGCTGACACTGTGATGGGAAGATCTACACAAATTTTAAATTCCTCAGAGCTTGCTTCACCCTGCACTTCTCCATCATTCCTACCTTTATTTATGCCTGGAGCTGTTACTATCCAGAAATAAATGCATGAAGTTATCGGTCCTGAGCTTTAATCCCTTGATAGATGGTAGAAACATTCTCTGATCCCTATTGGATCAGAGTGTTAACTTGATTACTTTGCGGAATTCCCATTGGTTTGAAAAGAGGGAGTTAGCAAAAGCCAAACTTGAGGTGGAGAAGTAGAAACCTCGCTTACTGTTTCAGTGCCGTGAACTTGGAGAATTTACTTCTATCTATGAACGTGAAATATGTGATCAGGAACTTGGGATGGAGGCAAGGATGAGGATGGCATATGGTAAGCAGCAGATGAGTGGTCTGACTCTACAATCTAGTGTTCTGGATTTTTTTTTTAAGTACTCTACCTGCAGTGTGGGCCTTGAACTCATCACTGTGAGATTAAGAGTCTCATGCTCTACTGACTGAGCCAGCCAGGTGCCCCCCCTCCTTTTTTAATGAGGCAAGCCACTTATTGAAGAAGTGTGGATGGAGTGGCCCCTGGGACTAGGTCCTATGTTGGGAACAAGGAGGGAGGCTCTGTTGAGCTGATCTTTGAGTTGGTAGAGATGCCCGTTTGGGAATCACCTGAAAATATGTGTTGACTTAGAGCAGGAGTCGGCAAACTAGTCTGTGGGCCAAATCTAGCTCCTGGCCTGTTTTTATACAGCCCACAGGCAAAGAATGGTTGGAAAAAAATCAAACAAAGAATAATATTTTGTAACATGTGAAAATTATATGAAATTTAAATTTCAGTGTCCGTAAATACAGTTCTGTTGGACTGGAGCCACATCCATTTGTTTACATTTTGACTGCCTTTGCGCTCAGACAGCAGAATGGAGTGGTTGTGACAGAGACTGGATGTCCCACAAAGCTTAAACTATGTTCTATCTGGCCCGTACCAAAAAGGAAAAAAAAAAATGTTGACCCTTGATTTAGGGACAGGACATAGAGTTTCAGGATAACAAGGATTTTGTTTGGCTTTGTTTCTCATGATTCTTCCTCCAAACTTGGAGGCTGGGGGGAAATTGGGTGTTACATCATTATGTGCTTCTTTTTTTTTTTTTTTTCCCCAGACCAATTAATTTTGTTCAGCTCATTGTTTGACAGCCTTAGGCAAAGACAGCTCATACTGGATCCCAAATGATTTTCTTTTTCATTGGTTTTTGTAAAAAGCACACTCTTTAGGCTAATGATAGCTTTCCTTACATATCACAACTAGTGTTTTACTAGGCTAAGTGTATTTCTGCGTGTTCTGCTACTTTGGGATGAAGGTGTCTATGTGTGGCGTCCTCTAGAGTTTTATTCCAAGTTTCAAACTTGACACCAATCCTCCAGATCGGAGAGAGCCATTATAGATGTTCAGGCAACATGGCCCCTTGAGTGGTAGGATGGTAGGGGGGACCCATGAGGATACCCCTTCACTGGCTCAAGGATGGATGGACTCTTTCTCACCAGGGTCTACATCCCCTCTCTTCCATGTGAAATTAGGATGGCCACTAAAGTGCTATATGGAGGTGGGTTTATGATGAATGAATTTATGTGAGGTATAAGAACCACATTTGGTGAGAAGTGGAGGCCGAGAAGAGCATTCAGAACATATTCCAGAGCCTCAGAATCATCCGTGGGATGGACCTGCATTGCAGATGGACTCAGTAAAGGCAGCTCCCTCCTTACCACAATAGCAGCATTGTTGCAATGTTAGACTTAGCCAGGCAAGTGCTGAAGTAACATAAGCTTCATGTAGTTCCCTTCTAGGTCACTCAGTCAAAACAATAGAAAACACAAGCCGGAATCTCTAGAAGCAAGTTCAAGAACAGCACGTGAGCATAGAATGTTCCAACAGTGACAGGTTTTGGAAAGGCTCTCAGCTAACAGCTCTCCTCTTTCCTGAGGACTTCCCATAGGAGTTAGGGACACCCGTAGCATGAGGAGAGGGGGATTCCCTTCAGTGACCCAGGCTGGGAGATGTGGGTGGTAATCTGCACCAACTGGCTTGGTGGCTTCGCATCTGGAGTATAAACTTGTTGAAGCCCCAGTGTCTATATCTGTCAAATAGAGATGCTAATTTCCACATGATATAACTCAGTGGAAGATTTTAGGAAGAATGTGTAATTGACAGAGCACACATCGTAATAAACAGTTCAGATCTGTGGAGCTGTGTGGCAGGCCCCGCTGCTAGCTATTTTATATGGATTCACCTTTACTGTTTGTCCTTCCAACAGTCTTGCCAGGCAGATATCACCCACTTACAGATGAGGAAGTTGAGGTTCATTTGCGTCAAAAAAGCAGGAACCCAAATGGGCAGGGTTGGTCTTTGAAGCCTGTTTTTCTATACCCCAAAGCTAAGGCTGTATTCCAGTCCCAACGTGACCACACTCTAAAAGACCACTGGAAGGTAGGGATCTAAGCACTGGGACATTTCTTGCACACCTTCCACATTAGTTAGGGTGACAGAATCATCATCTGGTATATCGTCCTTAATTCCAAGTGTGCCAGGATGTTGGAGAGAAAAATTCAAAGCCTCATGAGTTAAAGTCTTGTTTTTTGTTTTTCCTTTGTTCTTCTTTTAACCAAAATACAACTTCTGTTTCATTTCTTTGGATTTAGTTTTCCCTTTTCGCAGCTTCATCAGGAGAATCTATTTCCTCCAACAGCAAGGACTTTAACCTTATATCCACCAGTGACCTGCTGTGGTCCTAGAAACATGCTCGGGATTTGTTCTTGGCAGTCCCCCCTACACCATCTTCATATGTCTGTGGAAAGATGCTAGCTTTCTGCTCTGAGCACTTCTGACCCTCCCTTAGGAAGTTCAGTAAGTTGGGCATTCATTTACTCATTCTTTAAATAGTTTTTTTTTTTTTTTGTACCAAACACAAAGTTTGGATGTAGATGGGAAGCGAGGTTGGCATCAGATCGCAGGGAGTGATGAACGTCAAATAAGTAACAGGGTTTGCGTTCAAGTTGGTAAGTGATGGGAATGCTCAGTGGACTTTGAACTGGGGCAAGAGAAGGGTTGGGGGCTCTGGGGACATAATGACAGGGATTCAGGGCAGAGAAACTTAAAGCGGAGCCTTTAGGTAACACTAATGTTGTGAAAGTTCTTTATTTTTTTCCATAGGGTGCGGAGAGGCACATTTCTCTCTCAAGCCTCTGTGGGGATGACATTTTAGTGTATTAGGTCGTTGGAAGTGGGTGTGGGGAAGGGGAAGAAGGTAGCTCAGAACGCCTGATACCTGACCGCCATGCCCATCATCTCCTCTGCTCTGGCGGTGGCCCTGGGCATCCAGCAGAGAGCCTTCCTCCCTCTTTGTGACTCGGTCTGTCCTTCACTTGCCATCGTTTTGCCCAGCAGCCTCTCTGGTCCCTCCTGTACATCACTTGACTGTGGGCTTGCCCTCCCTTCTTCTGGGGGTGAGAAGGTGGTCTTTTCAAATTCTGGGGCTATGGGCTTCTTTCCCCCAAAGGACCCTGGACTCAAACCTGATAGGAGAGCAGGGCTTGCCAGCTTTTCTTCCAAAGAGGCTGAATTTCCCTTCTTGTTTAATTTTATGTTTTCTCTCTATAGATTTTTTTTTTTTTTTAAGGAGCACATTCCTATTTATTCATCAGTGTGCCTGAAAATTTTCTCTCCTGATAGGTTTCTCTCCTGATAGGTTATTTTATAGCTAAAAGCTGCATGAAGGGTGGTGAATAACCCTCTCCGCCAAGTATTTGTCTCCAAGAGGCCACAGGTGGCATTTGACATCTGCAGCTGAACATGTAGGGGATGGAACATTGGACTTGGGAGCAGGAGCCCTGGACGCCAACTCTGTCTCTGTCACTAACAATTATGGCAAGATTGATTCACCTTCCTGAGCCTTAGTTTCTCCATGTTAAAAAAAAGAAGAAGAAGAAGAAGAAGAAGAAGAAGGAAGAAAGAAAAGAATAAACCCAAACCAGCTTCTGACCTCTACAGTCTTAATTTCTGTTTCAAAAAACTGGAACTTTAAGAGCCATTCTGCCAGATGGGGCAGGTCTTTCTCTTTAACAAAACTAGTTACTATAACCAAAAAATTTGACCTCTATTTGGACCCGCTGTTCCGTCATCAGATTATTTCCTTTCTGCCCCAGTGTCACAAGGCCCACGATCGTGGGAGCAAGTGTCAGAGTTGAATTTAGAAAGTGGTGAGATTTACCAAACTTGTGTTCCATGACTATATTCTGGGAAACTTTGGTTCTTCCTTCCCTTTTAGTATTTTTCCTTTTTTGCTCCTCCGTATTTGGGGTTGTCTGGGGGGTTTAAAGCACCATGCTGGCTCTTTCCTTCTTGGTTGTGACATTCCCTTGGTAGTCAGACTCACTTTGGACATCCCCAAGGAACATTCTTCAGTGAACGCCATGCTATTGCAGAGAACCAGGCAGTCTTCAGCAGGGAACGTGTGTTCTGTTCTGATGAAGAGCCATTCACTCTCTGAAGTAAGGAATAAAGGATCTGTTAGCAAGAGTTCCTGCCCCAAGAGTGGATTGGAGGTTAGGTCCCCTGTATCGTGGACCGGGTTCCGTCTATCTTTGGAGGAGGATAACCAGGCTCTGTCTGACCTGAGGTGAATTACTTAACCTCTTGAAACTAGATCCCAATTATGTGAAAATCAGGGATAATAGCAGCACCCCTCCTCATTGGTGTCTTGTGGGGATGGAAGGGCCTGCGGGTGCTTGGCATAGCCTCTCACAGAGTATGCCTTACCTGGACTAACAGCCACCTCACTGGGGCCACAGGAACTTCCTCAGTGACCTACAGTGGTTTCAGGCTCCTGGGCTGGGGGGGGGTGTCTCAGAAGCCCCAGTTTCCCTAGGCTGATTCTGCTTTCCTAGGGCCACAGGCTGTGTTGAATTGTGCTTGCTGGCCAGCAGTGCCACTATCTCATTTCTGATCCCTCCACAAGCTTCAAACCGATAGAGCAGATCACCAGTGGGTTGGTTGGTGGTTTTTTTTTTTTTTTTGTTTGTTTGTTTGTTTTGTTTTGGTCGTGGTGGGGATTGGCACGGGAATTTATTTAGAGATGGTTCAAAGGTCTTTCATCTCTGTGGTCATTTATCTGCTGAGCCAGGATTGCTGCTGAGCTCAAAGCTTGACTCAAAATGAAAGTGTTAAAGCCGTGTCCTAAGAACAAGCAAGGGGTTCAGTGGGCGCTGCCTTCTCCCCTGGCTGCTTTTCCGGCATTTGCAGAGTCTCCCCCTTCTCCGTCACTGTGATTTCACATCCTCCGAAAGTTCTCTCAGAGTTGTATTTCCGGTTGATCTTTAGTTACATTGCCCCCCCCCCTTTTTTTTTTTTAATTTGTAATAAAAGGCAAGAGAAGCAATCCCTTTTGGGTCTGCTCTACCCCGTCCTTTGATTCTTCTAATTCCTGCAACTTTAAGTTCAAACGTCCTGTCTTCAAAGCACTGCATGTAGGACGTCCTAGGCCATCCCAGGATGCAGGATGTCCCCTGCCTGCCTGCCTTGTGTGTGAGACATGAGTGGCTTTGGTCAGGAAGTCACTGGGCCTGGGCAAGGGCATAGGCCGAGAGCCCAGGGATGTGGTGGGAAGGTTCTCAGAGCCTGGGCCCGAGGCCTTAGTTCAGGCTCCTGACAGCAATATGTATAGAAAACAAACAGCATGAGCCAGTGAAGTCTCATGTTGTCAGGGCTGTGGGAGGGGGTTTCTTTATGCACAATAAACTGAACATTCAGCTTGATGATTTGCACATGGCTACACTGCTTTGAGGTAGGGGCTTCTACGGGGATGGTCTTCGGGGTGAACTAACGTGGAAGGTGGCCGTTGAGGCTCTGGGGGCCCCCCTTCTGCCCTGCACCCCCAGAGAGGAACCAGTGGCCAGAGGGCGAGGCTGCCAGCAGGGAGGGCAGAAGTGCAGTGGAGCCCGGTGCCCGGAAGGCGCACAGACAGACACAGCACGTACACAACCGCGTGAACCCCCAGTCGTACCCAGCATGTGCCCGAGTCTGAATTGGAGGCCCCGGAGGCTGAAGCCGGGAGCCCTGCGTGCGAGCGGAGGCCACCGTCTGAGCGTGTCAGAACACGGCAGCCAGAGCTCTGCGTCCTGGGCAGGTTCGGGCCACGGACGTCCTCGGGCTGCTGCCAGCTTTCCATCGTATTCCAGCGAACTTGCCCTCCGAAGGCCAGGGGCCTCCCCGTATACCTGAAGCGTGCTTTTCTCTCTAAAGGCCCAGGTTTGTTTTTTACTTCCTGCTTACCCCTCCCGCCCGGGCCGACTTCCCTCACCTCCCCACCAGCCTATGACCTCACCAGGGGAAACAATGGGAGCCTTTATTTGCTTTGAAAAGTCCAGGCAGTTCCCATCTTGCTACCTGGCCTGGGAGGCCGTTTGATAACCATCATTAGTATCAAATGCAGGTTGCCTCGGTGTATTTTCTAGACCTTGTTTATTGTGTTTTTCCCCAGACCATCTCCTTTGCCTCCCACATGTTTCTAGCCAGCCTCACAGTGGGGAGTAAGAAGTAGGGAAGGGGGTGAGAATCCTGGGAGACAGACAGACAGACAGCACCTCTGTCCCTCAAGGGGCACCACCACACCTGGCCAATAGGAGGTCTTCATTTGCAAATATAGACGTGCCCAGGAGTGAGGACAGCTTTATGCGCTGAGCCATTCGGTTCATTGGCGTAGTCCTGTGAGTAGGAGCTCAGCTCAGGTGTGCAGCATTTTCCCAGACAGACCAGACCCCCAGAGAACCACCCGAAGGGAGGGGCTTCTCATGGGGATCACGGATGTAGCTAAAGGGAATCTATTTTTAACATATAATGGGAATTTCCATGTTTCTATCCCTGTCCTTTTCAGCGAGCGAGGGGAGGAAAACTAAGGTATGTGGGTGTGTGGCCCTTCCTTGCACCGTAGGTTCTGAGCTTCCCTGTCCTCCTGCCGGACGGCTGCCATTGGATGGATAGCACCATGCTGGCATTGAAATGCTGGTGAGCCATGAAGGAAACCAAAGCCTGGGAGACCCAGCAAGGGTCTGAGACATGGGGTTGAGTCCATGGAGGAGGATATGGGTTGGAATTTGGCACCAGCTCAGGGAGCCGGGGAAGGCTGAGCACAGAAGTTGTAGGTCAGAGGAAAAGAAGGGTTCCATGGTTGGGTCACCCTTCCAGAATCACAGAATTCACTGAGAGTCAGAAGAGCCTCTGAATATTTCCATTCAACCTCCCTCCTAAACAAACAAAAGATACCTTCTGAAATCCCTCACCGTTATTTGGAAGTTGCTCTATGGTCCTCAGGGAAGAAACTTGGTATCTCTTGAGGCAGTCCTGGATTTAGGAGAGCGCTTTCTTATGTTGCCCTGAAGTCATCCTTTTAAAGGTCAACTAGTTCCAGTTCCTCAAACTACTCCTTGGAGTCCATGGTTTTCTGGTGCCAAACCACCTTGGTTCCTATACTGGGAATGCTGGTTTGTCATTGTTTCTCCTAAAAGGCATAGATGGGGAGGTGGGCCCTCACAGAAAAGAATTTAGGATCAGGAGGTCATCTGCTCTTGCTTAATACCAGGAGATTGTGACCTCCTCTGCTCTAAGCACACTACCTCTATTGGCAGGACCCTGGGCTGTCCCAGCTTTCTGGTAGCTTCCTCATTGTTGGTATACACGGAACTCAAGGTCAGGGAAACTCTCCAATTTAATTTTGCCTTATGCTATTCTTGCTGGTCTAAATCATCACATCCTGCATTTAGTAAATTTTTTGGAACAAAATTCTGGTATTTGCATTACTCTTCTTCTCATCTCTTTGTGCAGAGTTCTAGACAGAGATGTGACTCAAATGGTAGTCAGGTGGTCTTATGTGGGTCTGTGGACCCTATAGAAGGCATGGAAATAAGACAACTTTGAAATGTAGATGGCCATCTCACTCAGAATTCCCCTTCTATGGTTTTTCCAGTGGGATAACTCTAGACCACTCTCCACCAGACGCGAACGGCCTTCTTGGATCTAACAGAAAGGGTTGTAAAAGTGTGCTATCAAAAGTAAAGCATTTTCTTCTCAGCTATTGTGTAAGCTCTCTGAGGACAGGCATTATATCTTTTAATACAATTTTCACTAATTTTATTTCCCCAGCCTGGATATTCAACACATTCATGTTAGCTCTGTGCCAGTGAAGATAATTCTATGGAGGACACTCTTCTCTATCAAAACACCTTCTCCCTAGTTAGCCTTATGTATTTCGCACTGGTGCCTTAGAAACATCTGGAATTCTCCGTCATGCTGCCTTTTTTTTTTTGTGCACTCATCCTTATATACTGTAGCAGAGCTGAGGCATCTAAATTCTACAGGAATCTACAGAGTTGTATGGTGTGTTCAGCCTAAGTGCTGTGTGAGGTATAGCAAGACCTTATTAGAGAGAATCGATCTCAGAGCATTTAGGGAAAAATCCAAGGCAGTATAATAAACTATCAAAATATCTGTTGTAGATAGTACAGAGTATGAAAAATTGGGAGCAACCATCACACCTGCCCAGCACCTTTACAAAGCATTTGCATCTGCCGAACTGTTGCCTCTTTCTGGTTTGTTCTTAGGATGTTCTATTCTTGGGATCGCTATTGTTCCTCCCTGTTCTATAGATTGAGAATGGGTCTTGGAGGGTTTTTAAATGACTTGCCCAGAGCTTACAGGTGATTACCAGGGGGGAACTGGGGTGAGGGGAGCCTCAAACCCTCATCGGACTCTCAGATCTCCTGATCTGCAGCAGTAGGAAGTGGTCATTGATAGACGCATTCTAGCTGGTCTGCTGAGACCTCGTCCAGGAGAAAATCACTGAGTCTTGTGCCATCCACCTGCTTCTTCCGGCTGCCCGCCTCTGGCCGAAGCCGTGTGTGAACCTGGGCATTGTGGCATCTTCCCAGATGCGCACGGCCCCTTTCTTGACTGCCCACAGCCGTCTCCCCACTGGAAGACACAGCAGGGCACCCCGGCAGTGAGGAGCAGTAGAAAGTGATGGCCAGCAGCATGGCCCAGGTCTGTGGGAAAATAGTCTCACTGCGACCCAGTCGAGAAGCCATGGACAGTGAGCTCGAAAGTGTCCCGGCTCAGAAAAGAATTTAGGATCAGGAGGGATGCACACAGAGCCCCTCCGAAACTAGACTCTGGGAGCGCTTTCTGACCTGAGAAACGGAAGGAGGGTGGCTACCCTATAGCAAGGGGTTCTGGGTCCGAAATCCTGTTTGGCCTTTAATGGATGAATCCCTGTTTTCTCATCTTTAAAAAAAGGGATTAGTACTGTCTCTCTCCCTTCCACATTGCTTTGAAGATCAGCCGAGCAAATGCTTCTGAAATGTTAAAAGTACAGTGGAAATTCGAGGTGCTCTTCTGTGGAACTGCCCTGTCGTCGATTCCAAACAAACTATAGTCTCTAATTAAACTTTTTCCATGGCTTCCTCCAGTATCCCCTCCATGCCTGGCCTCTTTCTTCCCCTGCTTTGAATAAAGCCCCCGGACGTGGCCGTGATGAACAGCAGCTGCGGGCTGGACGCGGTCAGCGGCCGAGTCCAGATACCCGCCACATGGTGTAATTGCCCTTTGTGAAATTCTGGGGTGAGAGGTCAGCCCTCTTTGCCCATCTTTGTCACTTCTCAGTCATCTGTATCCTGGTGGTATCCTTCCCCGACCCCGACTCCCCCCGCTTCTCCTGGAGCCCAGGAAAAAACCATCTGCTGAGTTGGCTTTCAGAAGATTTTTTTTTTAAATACCAATTTCCCTTTGTTCCGAGGCAACCTCCAATCAGAGCCGGGGTCTGCTGGGTTTGGCGAAAGGCTGGTATTGTGTTTCGTGCTCCCGGAGGAAAGGTTGTCCACTTGCTTTTCTTTTTGATTCGATTCCCTGCCATTCTGCCGGGGAGTCAGGGGTTGCAGCTGCCGCTGTCAGCTGTAAATAGGGGACCTCCTTGTTTAAGAACCTACACGTTAATCCTTTGGCTGGGGGAGGGAAAAAGAAACAACAGAAAACAGTAACAAAACAGACAAAAAAATGAAAACCAGCGCTAACAGAGGTCTTTCTCCCTGTTCCCGCCTCATCCCGTAAGTCACACAAAATCCTACTAGATGCTTAACCTCGGGCCTTGCTGTTATTGAGGTTTTCTTGAAGAGTGTTTGGTGTCTGGCCTCTTCTGTTTCCTGATTTCTTGCTGAAGAATATGTCCTGCCCATGAGTGGCCGAGGAGAGTCGTTCTTGTACGGAAAACCTGCATCACAGGGAAAGGCCACTGGCAGTGCGGGCTACTTTCCTGGGCATGACGGTGGCTACCGTTTCGGTACTTGGAGTAGCTGGGAACTCTGCCAAGCATTTGATGCCTATTGTCTGCTAGGGTCTCCCCACAACCACAGTGGAGATGTTGTTATGCCCATTTTACAGATGTATAAACTGAGGCACAGAGTCCTCCCGTCACTTGCCTCAGGTCTGAGTCCGGAAGTGGTGATCCCAGTGTGCCCACCCTCTGAGCTGCAAGGCAGCTGGTCCATGGTGGCTTGCATGGTGCCTGGGCAGACCGAACTTGCCCCGGGCGCCAGAGATTCTCACCTCCAGAGCCTGCCTTCCAGAACACCTCTGGGGGAGGTGTTTTCTCCACGCTTCCATTTCTCTGTCTGGACCACTGGAACCGCAGTAGCTAGATGCTAGGGAAGCCAGAGAGAGTTGGACAAGTCTCGTGGATGCTTTGTACACTTTTCAGTCTCTGAAGCTTGGGCTTGCTTTTATCCTCTTTTTCTATCACATTCTATACAATGGGTAAAACTCCTCTTGGCAGATTTAGGAGATGCTCTGACACATCCTCTCAAGGTTATCCTATAACTTTAGTACCTGACCTCCCTGTACTCACTCCCATCTTTACTCATGGGCCTCTGCTAGGCGATGGTCCTTTACAAACACAAGGGGTGCGTTTTGCTTCTTTATGGTGGTAAGAAGAGGGGTCAGCAAGTGAACACATGATTTGGTGAAAATTCATAAAATTTGTAAGGCAGTTTTTTTTTTTAAAGATTTTATTTATTTTTTTGACAGAGATCACAAGTAGGCAGAGAAGCAGGCAGAGAGAGAGGGAGGAAGCAGGCTTCCTGCTGAACAGAGAGCCTGATGTGGGGCTTGATCCCAAGATCCTGGGATCATGACCTGAGCCGAAGGCAGAGCCTTAACCCACTGAGCCACCCAGGTGCCCCATAAGGCAGTTTTGAAACATGCCATCTCTTCCCTCTTCTTGCTGTTGGACTGGGACCGTGACCTAGAGTACCGGAGGGCCCTGCAGGTTCCCCTAGAAATGGAGTTTATAAAATAAAACTAATACGAGAGAGAGAGAGAGAGAGAAGGGGAAGGTGAAAGCTTTCTCTTTTGCTTCCTCCTGAGAATATGGAATTTTCCTAGATAACTTAAAATATGTGCATGCATCTGTATCGATTTTAATATCTTAAAATATAATGCAGGCGCCTGTTAACGTAGATTGTAAGAAATGTAGCCAGCTAACTGAGCAGTATACTCATCTGGGCTCCGGAAACTAATAGACTCCCTTGCTCAGCAGCTTACTCTATGAAATGAGGTAATTTTTATTAAATGTTCTCTCCTTTACTTTTCACTACAGTCCAGGAGTGAAACCAATCTCCGCTGGAGGAATTAGAGAGACAGAAGGCCGGGTAAGGGAGGTGGTAAGCCCACAGACCCGGCAGACAGTGGGCCAGGGGTTGAGAGGAATTACCCCACTGCTCAGCTCTGCCAGCTGACTCCGGCTGCATGGTGGGTTAACGGGGGTCCCGTTCTAGCGTGGCATCAGCCAAGGCTGCAGATCCCAGGTTTGTGAGAGCAGGAGCAGCAGGGAGAAGGAGAAAGGGAAATGTTGATCGGAACAGCGGGCTCTCAGAGTCACAGAGCAGTATTGTGGTGATATAACTGGGCAATATCTCTTCAATGTCCCGAGTGGGGTAATATTGTCTGCCTGACTTGGTAGCTCTAAGTAGAAAACAAGACAGTAT
The DNA here is from genome assembly GCF_022355385.1 of Mustela nigripes. NCBI lineage: Eukaryota > Metazoa > Chordata > Mammalia > Carnivora > Mustelidae > Mustela > Mustela nigripes. The sequence continues at coordinate 63,211,285 of NC_081564.1, forward strand.
CTCCACTAGGAAGAAGGATGCCAAAATTCTGTAGTTGACTGGTCTTGATTGAGTGATAGGGACAGTCTGTGACTAATTAAACACGAAAACAAGAAGTGCTGTGCGAGATGAACTGTGAGCTGTCCGTTCTGGTAGACACATGTAGCTTTACGGTATTGATGTATTGAATTGGTGGGATGTCCTTGAGATGGCCAGCCTAGAAAGAGGAAGCGAGGAAGCGAGGTTGGCTGGAAATCTGAAACATCCCGTGTCACACGTTTTGGTAACGGCACCAGAATCCAGGAGAAGCCGCGGAGGGGCTGGAAGTGGAAGGGGCTGTTGTATTGGGGCGGACTGGTGCAAGCGTGGAGGCCGCCGGAGCGCTCGCCACTCCCGGGGTGGGGGTGTGTGTGGAAGGGAAGGACAGCGTCTGGGAGAAGAGGTGCGCAGGGGGGCGAAGGGTAGGAAAGCACATGTGCTTAGCAGCTGTGTCAGCATGTTAAGGTCTGGGGGAAAGGGGCTGCCTCTGAAAGGCTCTAGTGAACCAGGTGACTGTTGCAGGGGAGAGATGGAAAACTAGAGACAGTGGGTACTCCTGGAACAGCCTGGCTTGTGGTCCTGGACCTTCTCAAAATTGTTTGGTGCTTCTCCCGAGGTGCTGGCAGGTTCCTGCTGCATGGAAGCCGGTCCTGGGAGCCTTTGAGGGGCAGTAGTACGTTTGGGTCTGGAGAGGGGCTGCTACAGGCCAGGCCAGCTGTGCCCCTTTTGCCTCCAGGAAGGAGCAGGTGCCAAACCTCTGGATGCCTGGCTTTCCTTCTGGCCTCATTCCCGAATGACAGCTGACCTTTGCTCCCAAAGTGAGGCCTGCAGCAGATTCCTCTCTGTCTGGGACTGACCGTGGAGGGCCTGTGGCTGCTTCTGCTCATCTCGTGTAAGGCGCCGAGATAATTGCCGGTTCTTGTAGCTTCTCTCTGTCAGAAGAGGACAGCTCAGCTGTGGGACTTCAGCCTGCAGGCACCAGAGGCAGGGCTGGAGGGAAGGACAGATAGATAAGGCGAGAAGGCCCAAGTCAAATCTATCTGTATATATACACATATACATGTCAGAGAGGGACCTATAGGCATGAATGTCCTTCTGCCATCATATTTCTCTGAGGAATTCTGTCTAAGAAGGTAGTACGGTCTGGTGTCTATTAAAGATAATTCGGTGTTATATGCACACACACACACGTGTGTGTGTGTGTGTGTGTGTGTGATGTGTACAGCTTCTGGGAAGACAGATATTGCATACGATGTAGTAGAGCCCTGATCCAGGAACTAAGAGGTTAAGTCTCTGGCCTTGACCTAAACCCTAACCCTGGGTTTCCTCCTGTGCCTCTTGTTCCTAGGTTCCCTTCCCTAAAATGAAGGTAAGGAAGCAGAAGATCCCAAAGTCTTCTTCAACTCTGATATTCCAAGAAATCACTATATAAATACTGATTCATATAACTAAGTATTTGTGCATATACCTAGGAGACATATTAATATAGAGATGTGATTTTTTTTTTCTCATTGTCAATATAAAGATATGGACAGTTTTTTTGTTTGTTTGTTTTTGGAATAGCTGCCTAGAAGTGTCAAATGCATATTTATTAGAGAAAAAGTAGCCATATGCAGCCACACCTAATATAAAAGATGACCAGGAATGACAAAGGAGGGGAGTCATGTGGGCATCTGGACAAGTGAAAGAGTGCACAGCCATTGCTCCCAGTTTATATGGACTTGTCTGGCCTCCGAAGAGACCTCCGTGCGCGCTTCTTGTCTTGCTGGGGAGGTCTGGGGAGGGGGCAGGGTATACCCATGTTCTGCCAATGCTGAGGTATGTGCAGAGCCCAGGGAAGGATGGAGGAAGAAGGGAGACTTGGATGGCCCTTGAAGAAAGCACAAGACTGAGGCAAGAGGGAGGAGTAACCCAGGGCATTGCGTGAGCCCTCTTGATGGAGTGTGGAGGGCTTGGGGTATGCCCTTAGGCTGCCTGACTGGTCTGCAGTTGACCTGGGAAGTCTGGAATGCAGAGAAGCCTTGGAGGGCCACATTAGGGAGATCTGATTATTAGTCCTGTGTGCAACAAGAAAGGAATAGACTTGCCTCTTCAGGTGTTGGGGAGAAGAGCATGGTGGAGTGTGCCGGCAGCTCTTTAGGAAACCCTGCGACAGCCAGCACAGGAGGGAAGCGAGCCCAGAAGTAGAGGAGAGAGAAGTGAACCAGTGAGGGGAGGAAGCGCCCAGTGAGGGCAGGAAGGGCCCTTGGTGTTTGCTATTACACTGAAGAGGCCAGAGAGCCATCAGGCAGGTGGAGAGGGGCTGCCTCTAACATTTTGATTCCTGGGACTTAGAGAAAGCACTGTCATTTTCTTAAGAATTCATTGATCGGTTTTCTAAAGCCATTTGTAAGTGTCTTACTGACACTTAGAGAAAGTTGATTGGAAAGTGCCTTGCGAGAAGAGCTTAACGTGTGTGCACAGGTTCCAAACCGAGTCTTCCTGCCCTGGGATTTGGTTTCCACCAGCAATGTCGAGCACAGGGATGTGGAAGGAAGGTGTTCATCCACTTGATCTTCCTGTCCTGTTATAAACTCAAGGTGGATGTCCTATATGTCAGGGTCATTGCTCGTGGTGTGGCAAGTTCAGATTTCATCCAGAAGGTTCACTGTTTCTGGTCTGTTCTGTTCTTTGCTCTGCTTTGCCACTCAGTTCCTCTGCTACCACTGAGTTTCCCCAGCTTGGCACGGGGCTCAGTAAATCTCCTCTTTTCCACAAAGCTTTCAGGGAAATGGGGGAGAAAAGCCAGCATATGTTTGCCTCCACCGTCTTCTCTCCTCAGACCTTTTTTAACCACTTTACATGCAACCCACCCATACACAATGTGGAGGAACAAATTGCACTTTTTCTGTGTTAGGAAGGAACAAAAATGCATATGGCTGTGATGGGGGAATTTCCCCCACCCTCAGAAGATGGGGGAACAGGGCAATGGTGTGAAAGAATGAATTAGTTATGGCAAATCTTGTTAGTGTCCATTGTAAGCAGAGAAGCTAAGCCATCTGTGGCCACTTGCAAAATTGCTCCTTGTTTGTTCGGGTTCCCTACCGAAGCGAATCTTTGTGGCTTCTGATAATTTGCATACTGTCACTTGTTTGCCAACTGGAGGGTGTCTGGACATGTGTATATGAGGGGGCATCTGTGTGGACATGTATGTGTGTGCTGAAAAGAACCCACTGTTGGTATGCTGTTGAAATAAATGTCTGGGGGGCTGGCTTTGACTGAGCTCTGGGCTTAGGAGGAGAGGAAGGAGTCTTGAGGGCTCCTGTTTATATTATTTTTAGATCTTTCTACTCAACCTCTCCAGCTGCCTTCATGTGCTTCCATCCCTCACTCCTCCCCTGAGTCCCTTCTTGTCCTGATTCCTCTCCCAGCCTTGCCCCAATTTCTAAGTTCTTAATTGGTGATGTGTGTTCTGCAAGAAGAACCTGTTTAGGGCAGCTTACCATCCTGGTTGTTAAGCTAAGAGAGATGTCTTAGGGTAATCTATGCCACCAGTGTGACCGAGTTGTGCTGCTATTTAACCTCCATTCTGTGTGTTTACGGTGGACCTCCTGTAGATGAGTGGTATTCCAGATGCCGTGGGGGTCTAAGGGCTGCGTGACCTTTATTATCCCCGTCTTCAGGGAGTTTCCACGATAAGCCGCCTAGGCTCTGTGGATGGCATGAGCACAGTTCTGGAGGTTGTGAGTGAAGGGATTGGTCATTGTGGTCCAGTGGCCACGGAAGGCTTTGTATCTAAGGGTCTGTGCAAGACAGATGATCGTGGAGGGTGTGTGGTCAGCAGGGTTCCACGGCCAGACCTCTGAGATGTCCAGGCTGGCCAAAGAAATGGGCAAATGCAAATCTGCAGAAATCAAGCAAAAACGCTCCTTCTGCTTATCCTCAAGCCAACCGAGGTGAAGGATGATATAAAAGGATAAGAATCTGAGATAAGAGTCGGAGTTCTTCAGCATTTGTTACTAGCTGTACCGGTAATTTTTTCTCTCCATCATGATGGTGGCTTACTTGGCCACTCTGCACCTTACTGTCTCCTTTGAAGAAGAGGTATCATGCTCTTTCCTTCTCCTTCTCTTCCTCTCATTGTCCTTTATACGAGGCAATCTCTGACAGTAAAGAAAGTTGGTGCTTTCATCTCTGCGGAGGATCTCCTTTTGTATTTCTGTGTTTTGGGTGGCATTCTTCATAGCTGCTGATCTGAGCAGGTCCCACCGTTTCCCACACCTTGATGGCTACACACAAAGAAGAGTAAAGATGAAGGAAGCCTTGAAGCCCATCAGAGCCTTCTCCCCTGTACAGATGAGGAAACAGCCCAGATCAGGGATGTTTCAAGATCATATGGCCCATCAGGGACAGTCTGAAAAAAAGACCATTCTTTTTAGTCATCCCAATGCTGGGTGCTAAAAATGAGACAGGACACTTGATTGCTGTGGCCACTGCAAGGAATTCTGCCCTGCCTGGTTCTTGGCTATCTTACAACAGCTTGGCCCTTCTCTCTTGAACCCTCCTGAACCCACCATGGCTTCGCCCAGGAGAATCAGATAAAGGAGTCTTTTATGGCCCAGCTTCCATGTGCTTGCAGCATTCAGAGAAGAAGGCCTGGCAGTGGGAGTGGGGTGGGGAGAAAACATTTGTCTTTCAATACTGGCCTGACATGAAAAGCCTCACTGACGGGCACTTTGAGAACCCCGCTAAATAATGGCCACGGCCAAGACAAAAGATAAAACTGACCCACTAGTTATTGCGGTTACTTAAACATGATTTACCCTGCATTATACTGGCTGGGACCTGGGGGTCTTGTTTCTAACGAGCCAAGAGACAGCACAATTAATTACATGGGAAGGAGTGCTATCAGACAGCAAACTAGTCATTGCAAAAGAAAAGGTCCTTAAATATTCCCTCCCTTCCTCAAAACCTGCCAGAAACACACAGAAATAGCACCACTCACATACTGGGGGACACAGGCCAGGCTGGGGAGGTGATGTGTGCTAGTGGTCCTGGTGTGGGATATGAGCAGGATGGGGGGGATCACCTGGAACCGGGGAGGCTGTGGTGAGGGGGGACGGTGTTGGGGGTTTGGAAGGGAGCTGTCACATGATGTGGCTGAAGATGAAAAGTCAGCCAGGAGCTCTACATTTTCACTGCCCTGGTGGACATGATTTCCACCCCGTGTGCCCATCGGGTAGTCAAGAGGGGCCTCTAACCTCAGTGACGTGCCCACGTGCAGTAGTTAGGATGTGGGGGGTGGGGAGCTAGAGTAGAAAGAAGCTTCGGAAAGTAGAGAGGCCAGTGAGCATGGGGCCCTGATGATAGGAAGGGTCCTGTCCTGTCCGCTGTGACGGGCCGGTTTTTGAATCATCTTTTCATCTGCAAGGAAATCCCAGAAGCCTTCGTCTGACTGGAACTGCCTTGTATCCATATCCCGCCTTGGTTAAACGTGGTGGCCAGAGAAGTCAGCTCTGGAATGGAGTGTGGGGCTGGAAAGATGAGAAGGTAAAGCCTGCCGGGTTTGAAGAGGGCAGGGCCAGAGGTTAAAGGAGAAAGGTTAGCAGCAGGCGAAGACCGGGATTGAAATATTTGCTGAAGGCTGACAGGCAACAGAATAGAGGCAGACAAGTGGCAAATTCCTATTTTCTCCTCTAATTGAGAAAATATTTTGAGTGGTATTCAGTCAGACTGCATAATGAGTGGGGGTGGGGGCTGGAGATGGAGTGAGAGACAGACTAGGAGTGAGAGAATATTACCAGCCACTGTGGGAGACCAACGTGACTACAGAGTTCAAGGAGTTGTGCAAACGGGCCAACTTCCCTTGGCTCCTCACAGGCCACCTCAGTCTTCATTTCTTCACCCACACATTCAGCACATGGTCACCGAGGCCCTCCTTCAGCTGGAGGGGCCAATGGCTGCCCGCAGGAATTAGCGTCAGGTAAACAAGACAGAGGCCAGCCCTCCCTTTCAAGGCTCGCCGGGGATGGACGGTCGCACGCAGTTCCAACACAATCTGTGACCTTGACTCGATGCTGCTACTGTTCTCTCCTTAAAACCTACATCTTATATCCTCTGGGTCTGTGCACACTTCGGTGAATAAGTCTGTATGATCTTGTGTCTAAGAGATAAGATAAAGGGAACTGGTACTCAGGGGGGTTGCTCTGCACTGCCCAAGGAATGGGGAGAGCAGTGTGTGTGTGGATGGGGGACTTGGGGTGCGGGCAGCAGGTTAGGACGTAAAGCAGTTGTTTCTGGACTCAACCAGAGCCCATGGCTCCTCCTTCTTCTACGTCCTGCCTGCTCTTTTTTGCAAGAAATAGCTGCGGTGTTCAGGAGCACAAGCGTGTTTAGGTTTCCCTGACAGTGGTACGGCCTCTCACTTGGGTATTTATGAATTGCAGAAGCTTAGGGCTGGGAAGGCCAGGAGGGTCCCTTTACAGAGGGGAGTCCACGGAAGTTAAGCGACATCCCCATGGCGACTTGTGAGATCGTGCCAGAGTGGGGACCCTGCCCCAGCCCCCGACTCCCCAGCCAGCTCTGGGTGTACTACTGCCGCTTCCAGGAAGTGATGACTCAGATTATTTTCATCAACATCTCTCACCCCTACCCCCCTCCATTTTCTTCCCACAGCCACCAAAGCCAATAATAGACCAAAGCAGTTTCAATTTTAGGCAATTTCCTTTTTTACTTAGAAATCTATGGTTAGTGAGGGGTGATGCAGCTAGGGGAAGGAGGCCTCAGCCCGAGAGGGGATGGGCTTCTCCTGGCTGTCAGGTAGCCTGGAGGAAATCAGAACCGGGTACCTTCATGGAACCTTGAGTAGTTCTTCTGCTCTGAGTCCTTTGGCTGTTAAGTTCAGAGGGAAGTCTTCCCTGCCCCCTGCCAATTCAGGGCCCATTCCTGAAACTAAATAAAATTCTTAATGTAAATTTTAAACTTTAACAACTAACTCATACGAGTAGTTACAAATAATTTATAAGTGGCATTCCAGGATTCTGGATTTTAGTTCTAGTAGTCCTAGGTACATATTACCTTTTTTTTTTGCCCCCCCAAGAAAGTCGAAACTTTTCTTTGTTGCAGGGCTTGAAATTGGAAATCATTGAAAGAGGTTGTGAATAATCTAGTAATAATTGCTATCTTTGACATTTTGCATATTAGGCTCCACGCTTAAGCCCTTTACATAGGAATGTGTACAACAAACCTAAGAGGTATGTCTTATGATTCTTATTTTGCTGAGGAATAAATTGCGGCCCCAGGTGCTCAGCTAGCTTGCAAAAAGAGTATATATACATATATATACATAATAGATCTATTATGTATATATATGGCAATCTACTTATAGCAGGTGTATGAGAGAGTACTCCAATCAGGTCATTCTGATCTTAACTTTCATATTCATAATCATGAAGCTATGTAAGACCTTCCATTTTTAGTTTGGAGGTCATACAGTGTAATAATATAGCCTTTAAATTTTATTAAGTGTTTGAGTCCAAATGGCATGTACTTGAAGTTTATTAAATTTGTAAGGTACACAAAGACTTTCATGAAGGCCTTGTTTTAACAAATGCCTTAAACCACACTACTGCATGCTCTGTTACCTAATTTGTTTTTAGACTAATACATGGAGAAGAGCCCAAGATAAAAGAACCTGGTGAAATTGTTCTGTATCAGCTACTCTGGTGGCTCCTTTCACAGTCTGGGGTTAATGGGGAGATACATCCCTTTGCTGTGGGTCTTTGTGGGGAGGAGGGAAGACTGTGGAGATGATGGCCATCAAAGGGTCTTGGGAAGTTTAAAGAGTTATCCAAATGCAAGAAAATAATATGTTCATTGCTTTTATTGTATTGTATTGTATTTTGTTAACACTCTTTTTTTTTTTTTAAAGATATTATTTACTTATTTGACAGAGATCACAAGTAGGCAGAGAGGCAGGCAGAGAGAGAGAGAGGAGAAAGCAGGCTCCCTGCAGAGCAGAGAGCCCGATGCGGGGCTCGGCTCGATCCCACGACCCTGGGATCATGACCTGAGCCGAAGGCAGAGGCTTTAACGCACTGAGCCACCCAGGCGCCCCTTTTGTCAACACTCTGAAGTTTCAGTCTCACTTTCCAGATCCTTCTCTTTGAGATCCTTTTCCAGAACATTCACTTGGATAACTAGAATGAAGTCTATTTAGTTGGAATGTTTTGGTAGCTCAGTGTTCTGGTTCTCAGGAAGAGTTATATATATTTGACTCAAATATTTGGTCAGAATTGTGTAGGAATGTGTGTGTTTGTGTGTACATATTTTGATACCCAAACAAAATCATATTTTCTGGTTTTACTGTCAGTATCCTTATTCCTGTCACCCACTTTGGGGTAAGAAATTATGATAAATAACTGCGGAGGTTTCTGTTTTCAAGACCTTCACCTCCTTTCCAGCAAGATACTGTTGCCAGATATCTTGTGTGGCTCCTGAAGATGCTTTCCGATGAGATTCTCAGCTTGTTGGTCTTGATGCAGCCTGTGCTGAATGGCCAGCAGCACCTTTCAGTCCAGGAGGGTAGGAAGTAGGCCAGCTCTCTCTTTGTATGAGCCACTGTTGGAGGTTTCCAACTGTGTGATTTGAGGTATCCAGAATGTTCCCTCTAACCTCAATAAGAACAGCTATTAAGCAACCGCTTAAGCAACCACTATTGTGTCTTCACCAAGCTCTCAAAACACCTTCAATGTGAAATCTCAACCAGTCTCATAAAATGAGATGTGGGAAGGGGACCCATGCTGATATTCCCAGTAGACACTTAGCCAGCCTCATCGTTGTTCTGTGAGTGGCCTTTCCATTGTTGGAGAGTTCTGGGCTTCAATGCTGCTTCCCTTACTGGGTCAAAGTAGTCTTCTCTGTAGCCCTACTTTTAGTCCCACCTAACCCTGAAACACAGAAGCTATGCTAGAGAGTTAGTGACAGTTTTCTGAGACCCCAGACTAAAACCCAGATCATATTGGAAAAAAGAGACTTGATTTGAGGGGAAGTCCTTAGAAGTACCATTCACACACCCCCATGTTTGTTCTGTTGTCACTGACTGGGTTCACTCTGAAGAATTAACGAAGGGGCTCACGGGAAGAAAAGCAAAGTCTTTGCTCAGTTAAGACTCATCGCTTAGAAATACTCTAATTCTGAGAGACTGAATAATGCACTTCTTCTCGATTGTGATCGCGTTAACACAGCTTGGCTACTTGATTCAAATTCCTGTGTTGTACTGGCTGATTTATTCCAGATAGCAGGGCAGACAGGATATAGGGAGTAGAAGCCCTCGTGGCATTCAGTGACCGCACGCTATCAGAACCTGGTGGTTCTCAGAAATGGCCATCTCCCTGGGTATCGTCATATTTCTCTACTAAAGTTATTTATAATCTATTAAAAATCACAGAAGGCATGCATGTTTGGCGAGAAAAGCTGCTGTTTTGCTTCAAGTGCAAGTAATCAAATTTAAGGTGCCTCTGGGTACCTGTTATTAATGTCCCATAGTGATCATTTATTTGTTCCACTAACATTTGATGAGTTTGGATTCTGAGATAGTCCTTGCACTCCACATTAAGCATGTAAGCTCAAATAAGACACATCGTCTTCCGTGAAGAATCACAGAAACTTGAGTGAGATAGGCAAACAAAGTGGAAATTACAAAATAGTGTATTAAACGCAGTGAACAGAAAGGATGCTCCTCTAAATCACATCGGGGTTGGGGAAAGAAAGCTTCAGGGTTGGACGTGAAGTAACCCTTGAAAGTTTTCAGGGCCCAGAGAAGTCAGTTGGATTAAGCAGGAGAACGGTCATTCCAGAAAAAAGGGATAGCCTGCGTAGAGGAATGGGTGGTAAAGCAGCAGATTGATTGGATTATAGAAACACTTGTAGTTCTTTCTGCTCAAATTAATGATGCAGAGAGTGTGTTGGGAGCACACGTGAGGGTAAGCCATGGGTAGAATGCAGATTAGAACTAAGTGGTATTGGACTTTTGCTATGCCCCAGAGGGAATTCAAAGCCCTTCGCATGTATATATCATGCAATCCCCAAATAGTAAGAGATAGCTACCATTATTATCCCCACCTTACACAGGAGGAAACTGAGTCAGAGAAACCTGAAGCCTGTTGTGTTACTGAGCTAAAAAGAGGCAGAGTTTCAATTTGAACCAGGAAGGCTGGCTTTGCAGTTTGCTCTGAATTGCTGTTGATTGGGCTTGGTATATGAGGGGATTGGACATTATCTCAAAAACTTGGGTCTATTTTAGACACAGGAATGGCATGGACAGAATTATGTTCTGGAAAGGTCACATGGAGAGCCATATGGACAGCAGATCACAGGGGAGAGAGGCCGGAGGAAAGGAGACCAGTTGGAGGCCTTTGACATAACCTAGGTGAGAAGTGATAAAGACCTGAAACACATTGGTGACAGGAGGCATCATCAGAAGCAGATTGATTCAAAAGGCATTAAGCAGGTAGGATCGCCAGGACCCAGTGGCTAATTGGATTTGGTTGTTGAATGAGAAGGTGGAATTTAAGTTATCCCCTAGGTAAACGGATACTGCCATTCACAAAGAAGGGCAGGTTCAGCCAAAGGATGCTGCGGCGATTCAGCATGATTCGTGACGTTTCAAGGGTCCGTGGGACGCCTATGGAGTGAGCCTGATAGGCAGCTGAAAATATTTGAGTTCTGCAGAATGTTGTGGGCTTGGCGTCTGTTAATAGCTGAAAGCATGGGTATGGCTCAGTTTGCCTGGTGTGACCTGTGGTGTCTGAGACTGTGGAGAGAGCCTTGGGGATCACAGGCATTTAAATGGTAAGTGTGGGGAAAAAATAAAGATGTTTTCAAAGGCATATCTGGCTGGAGAAGTCTGCGGGAGTGTGTGGTTTACAAAGCACAGGCTTTGGCAAGGCTGGTCACTGTGATTTTGGGGAGGGTGTTTTGTGTGGAACTGTGGTAGGACCAGAAGCTGGTGAAGAAGGGGGTGCAGAAGACACATGGCAGACCAGTCCTCCCAGAAGCTTGCCTGTGAAGTGTAGCCTTGCACCAATGTGAGTCCACTTCTCAAAAATACATCCGGGAGATACCTGGAGTAGGTAGAGGCTAGGTCAGGTATATGAGTAGTACTGAATATCTGTCACTAAATCCATATTGAATAGGACTTGTTTCATTGGAGGTTTGGGCCTGACACTCTGCAATACGAAGGAAAATTATGTAGTGTAAGTTCTGCCCTCAAATAATTTTTATTCTAGTTGTATGGATAAGACAAACATGCAAAAGTAAGAGAGAAAAAAAAAAAAAACTTGCTAAGCTGCTAATCAACACGCTGTCAGAGAGAGGAGAGATCAGAGTTTGCTGGAGTCTTTGGGGATGCAGGAGTGAACTCTGTCCCAACGGCTGGAGCCAGGAAGGGTCAGAGAACATGGCATGAGCTTTGACGCAGAGATGCACGTGGTGGTACGTGTGGTCTGGAGAGGGGGGCAGTGAGGAGCCCAGCTCATGCCCCTCAGACTTAAGGCTTTCCTTTTCTCCAGTAGTCTCCTGGACTGTATGCCTTTGTCTAGACTCCTTCAGGAACTTTCCATGTGCTCACAACTTGTGTGGCTTGGTCTCTCCATCCAAGACGCTCTCTGGTTATCACTTCTGCCTACTAAGGGGGAGGCATTTTGATGTCTGCTACCTGCTTGTCCTTCTCTTAGTCCCCCAACAGATCTTTCTTAAGTTCAGCACTTCCCGGTGGTCCAAGAGGGATATATATCAAGGGGTGAGAAAAGCGGTGGGTGAGGGTGGCAGACAGAGGAGTTGGACGACTGGATCATGCTGGCAGCCCTTGTTCTAATTATCTATTGCCGTATAACAAAGGACCCCAAACTTAGTGGCACTAAAACTATAGCTGTGTTACCATGCTGTCCAGTTTGTGGACGAGCACACTGGGGATGGCTCATCTCTGCTCCCTGAGGACCAGGAACTCAGTTACAGTGGCTGGGACAGCATGAATTTACCGGATATGTGACTAGAGCCCTGGCCCTAGCTGCTGTGGGGAGGGGAGGCTCTTTGCTCTTTCTTATGCTGTGTCTGCCGGGCATGTCTGGGGCCTGGGCTGCCTGGGTATCTCTCTGCTCACAGCCTTTCAGTATGGCTGACTTGAGATTCTATGTTGCACAGCATTCACAGGGTAGTTGGACTTGTCCATGACGTTCTTCCAAAAGAATCAGGTGAGGCCTGCGCAGCTTCTGTCCCAGCCTCAACATTTCCAGATACCACTTCCGCCACATTCTGTCTGTCCGGCAAGTCACCAAGACCAAGTCCAGATGATTAGGCTCTATAAAAGCCTTGCTTTTTCTCCATGGTCATAGGAGGGGAAGGTGCCACTTGTTTAAACAGCGAGTTCCTGACAGGACACGAGTGTCTACGGAGAAGTTTATAAGATCGTCAGGAATCTGAACTGGGAAGGCATTTGTGCGGTAGTTTAAAGAGCTCTGATTAGGAGCCAAGAGACGTGGGTTCTAGTTCTTTCTTCATCTAAATCTAACCAACCCTGGAATAACTTTGACTTGTGAACAAAAATCCTGGCCATATTGATTTTATAGTTTACGAGACCAAGACCCTGGACTGAACAGAGTGAGACTAATGGCACAAGTTAGGGGATAGTCTTCTCTCTCTCATACACCCACACTGAGCACCCACAAATTCTTAGAATCTCTGTAAACTGGGCAGAGGTTAGAACGGCTGACTAATCAGCCCAGACTTTGGTCCGTTCCTATTTCTGCCACTTCATCCACACATGATCTTCCAACCTCATCTTGCTTATCTGTCAAATGGGCTACCATGACTCGCTGTTTGGTCAGTGTGTAGCCAATACGAAATAAAATGTTCCATGTCTCTTGAGCGTAGACTGTTCATAAGAATCATCACAGTCATTCTGACTAGTTGCCCTGATAAGGTCAGCGTTCCCATAACGCCTGGCTGGATTCTTTATCGTTAAATACTTGGGTGGGGGGTGTTGTATGTGTATGCACGCACACGTGTCCGTGTGCGGTGTGGGTTCTCAGCTTTTGTGTCGGGGCTGTCTACACCTCTTTGATGCGTGACGTGCCCATGCCAGTGGACAACTGTGTTGGAGTCTGCAGGAAGGACTTAACGATCAAAGCTGATCTAGGACACTTAATTACCACTCAAGGAGATGATCACATATCCTCATTGTGAGGCTTGAATTGGTGGAAATTTCTATCTAACTATGATATTCCAGGAGTTTACCTTACTGCTCCTCGAAGACTTCTATTTTCTCTACTGTGCTGACTACAGAGGCTGCCTGCCCTCCAGCCCCCTCCGTCTTCCATGCGTGCGGTCGCAGACCACGGGCTTCGGGAGCTTGGTGTGTGGAGCAGGCATCCGGCGAAGGAGGAAACCCAAAGCCTGTGTCCCAAAGGATAAATAAGTAAAGATGTTTGTCAAAATGCATAGAGTGCTGTTTTTCACCCTGGCACTTTGGACGGGAGCAACTGTATCGTAGGTCGCATTAATTTAGACCCGCCGTGCTGAGGATAAGGGCTCTGCAAACCCACCCTATCTAGCCCTCACGGCATATACTGCTGCTTTTCTGTGGTCTTTAATTCAATGAAATAAATTACTTTAAAAAGAAGTGCTGTGCAGCCTCTCAGAACAGTAAACAGGAACAGTTCAGGTCTTTTCAGGAACCTGAAGCCAAGGGATGGTTTGTTTTTTCGGTCTCCAGGAAGAGCCGGGACAGAAGGAGGTATTGACCTGGCTTCTTTGGCTGGTACCCACCGGGTCCCTCCCTGGCGCTCACATTCCCCAGGCATGTAACTTAACACCTGTCCTTCTGGCGGCAAACAGAGCGCAAACAGAGCTCGCTGTGATGGCCGAGCCCCCTCCCGCCCCAGCCCTACAGCGGCTCTGCACCCTTTCACCTATGATTTCCAATCCTGACAAACTAGAACCAGAGAATCCATTCCCCTGCCTCTCTCTCTTCCCCCCAGGATTCTGATTTTAGGCCAGGAAAATATTTAATTAGGAAAACAACTCCCAGGGGAGGTCCTAGGCTCAGCACATCTCTCCGTTTCTATTTTGAGACCGAGAGGAGGAGGAAAGGTGAGAGGATCACGGACATCCCCCGGACTCACGGGGGGCTTCCCTTTCACTCAGAGAGGGGCACGTAAGCTGACCAGGGTCGTCTCTCACTGTTTCGATGCCAGCCCCCAGGAGCTACACAACACCCCTGCTATTTCCGTCTGACATAGCCAAGCTGAAACTCAGGTCAGTAAATAATTAATTTGCAAGTTGGGGATGTCAGTGGAAAAGTGAGCAGTGATGGGCTCACATAACAAGCCCCAAATGTGATAGCCACTCTGCAGCCCTCTGAGAGCAGACCTGCCGGCTCTATTAGCCAGGACAGTCCTGTCTTCCAGCCTGTCTCTCCACATTAAAGTCAAGGAACTGTATCTGTCCATCTCTGAATCACATCTTTGTCCCCAAATGCTTGTGCACACTGGGCAGACTGATGTTTTCTTTCCTAAGTCCACCAGGCCCATGCAAGTCGGCATGACTCATGAGAGAGATGAGTCTCGGTTCCAATATCTCTGTGGGTTTGGGGAGGGGTCAGGCCGTGAATAAACCATTACGTGGCTGATTCTACATCCTTCTCTGCCACCGCAAAAACCTCAATTTCCCTTTTTGTGGAAAACAAAACCCTCTTTCAGCACTTCATCAACGGGACTGTGGCCTTTGAATTACATGGTGTCCTTGGAAATTTTAAAGATTAATCGGCTTCTGGATGGAGTGGCTGGGATAGCCCCTGCCCCCTGTCTACTGGGGAATGACTGGTCCCCGCTTCTAGTCCTCCTGACCTTGCTGCCAACTTCATGTGTAGATGAGGAAATTGATTGGCCTCTGTCTGCTTTGTGAATCCACAGATGTGTGGCTGAGAGGCCCTCAAGGCATCCACCACAGGACCAGCTGGGTCAGAGGGTTCCCTCACCCCCACCACAACTGAGGCCTCCCGGGAGCTGGTGCAGGAGGGGGTGATGTTGGAGGCAGATCCCAGATTGTGGCAAACAGGGACAAAAGCCGGGACCGAAACTCGGAGGGCCTCGTGGGGTCTAGCCCAGGGGCCTTCCTCAGCATACTAAGTGAGATCGTGTCTAGAAGGAGTTAACAACAAAATGGGACACAAACGGTATAAGAGTTTGTGAACTGCGGATGTGATGTGAGGGCGAGACGCGATGCTTTATTGCTCGAGAGAGTTGAGAGTTTCTTTCCCCTTTTGTTCCTCTAGATGTGTCATTTATAAACTGTTAATTAAATACCTACTCTGTGCTCGTTTTAGCTTCCTCCCTGGCCTTACCAGAGAGTGCGTGGATATCCTGCTGGCTGTCTGCTGTGTGAGCTCTCTTGTACACTTCAGGAGTGTATATGGATCGACTCAGGCCCTTGTAAATGCCATTGCTCTTACTCGAGACATAAAAAGACAGTGAAATGTCTTAGTATGGCATTCAAAGATGCTTCCAATTTCACCCAAACTGCTATTTAAAGACTCATCTCTCACCACTTTCTGAGTGGCCTGTTCACTGCCTGACCAGGCTCCCATTTTCCCACTTCCTTTCTTCTGTTCACATGGCTGTGACCTTAAATGCCTTCCTCCCTGTCCCTCATGGAGCCAGAAGTCACCTCTCCATGAGAAATCCTCTCCCTTCCTGTCTCCGCTGAACTTCTATCACCGGTTACTTTGTAGCCAATGTGTCCCCATTGTCCCATTTCTTCTTTCGGACTATTTAGATTTTATTTATTTGTTTGCTTTTTACGTTTTTTTCCCATTTGGACTGGAAATCTCTTTTAGGGATAAAGCATTTAATTTATTGGCATTCCCCCACAGCTCTTAGCATAGCACCTTGCACAGAGCAAGTACTCAATAAATACTAATCGACTTTATATGATTAATGTCTGGACAGTATAGAAATATATTCTTTTTTCTTTTTAGAGGTTCTGTTTCTTTCTTTCTTTCTTTAGACAGTGCATGCATGAGTAGGGGGAGAGGAAAAGGGAGAGGGAAAGAATGTCAAGCAGACTCCTTGCTGAGCTCAGAGCCTGATGTGGGGGGCATGGTCTGTTGACCCTGAGATCATGACTTGAGCCAAAATCAAACAGTTTTTTGACTGAGCCACCCAGGTATCCTTATATGTTCTATTCTCTATCTGCTCTCCAGATAAATTTTGCTGTCCATTAAGTGAGAGGAGATGTACATCTAATAGAAATCCCACATGGAGGGGCGCCTAGGTGGCTCAATGGGTTAAGCCTCTGCCTTAGGCTCAAATCATAATCCCAGGGTCCTGGAATCAAGCCCCTTATCGGGCTCTCTGCTCAACGGGGAGCCTTCTCCGCCCCCCCGCCCCCGCCTGCCTCTCTGCCTACTTGTGATCTCTGTCAGATAAATAAATAAAATCTTTAAAAAAAAAAAGAGAAATCCCACACAGAGATCTTCTCTAGTAAAATGTTGTAGAGTTAGAGAACCAAAGCTAAGTTTTTCTAATAGTCGTTAGAGAAGAGCACCAGAGAACAGTAATTTGATCTAAGGGCAGAGGATTTAGTATACATTCCTAAATCCTATTGAAAATGTGCTTGAAGATTCACCTTGGTTCTGAGCTTTCAAGAGAAATCACAGGTTGAATTTGGACATTAAGGTGATCTGACTTACTGGAGAACTAGATTCAACAGTGCTGTCCCCAGCATTCTATTGCTGGGAGAATTCTATTGCATAGGAGCAATATTGCATATTGCATAGGAAAATATGCTCTCTTCATAGAAAATGAAGAATTTAATTAATCAGAAAACAAAATGTTGAAATTCAGGAATATGACCCAAATGGTGACATCTGTCAGAGACACAGATGTTCCACTAGAAGAAAAAATGATTTTAGCAGCTGCCTGGAAGGTGGTGGGACAGGATGCAGAGAAGCAGGAGGGACAGAGTGGCCTTCTAGTGAAATCATCAATGCCAAAGCCCAGCAGTGGTCCTGGTGGGACTGGAACTGCATGTTGGTAACTGATTTCAAGCAGCTGTTTCGGGCCATGGGCTGAGGTGACATGACCATCTTTTCTACAGGTTCAGGTGGATGGTTTCTTAGCAGCAGGGGGATAGATTTGAAGAGCTTTGAAAGTGCTTTTACCCCTCCATATTCAATAGCATCAAACTGTTTACCAAGCCTTGAAGCAAGGAGCCAGAATAATAACACTTGTAGTAGCACAATCTGGGGTTTTCTGAATGTAAGTTTTCATTTAGGGATAATGTACAGTTTAACCTATTTCCGAAAGGTGATCTCTGTTCACATGGAATTATGGACCACTTTGTAACAGGGAGCAGCCACATCTGAACAGAGCATTGATGCATAGCAAGGATGTAGAGAAGAGGCTCTGAGCTCGGAGGTGGGAGACCGACTTCTAGTTTCTCCTCTTCCACCTGCTAGCAGCTCAGCCTCAGGCAAGTCATGTTATTTCCTAGCTCACTTGCTTCTTCCTTACAATTAAGGTTCTATGAACTGCCTGAGGTTAGAGGTCAGAACCTCTATTAAATCTACTAACTTTTCTTTATGTATCTAAATTCTTTGATTCCGTTATTTAATAAGATTAACCTTGCTTGCCATCACACAGTACATTTTAGCAAATAAAAGTTCAACCGAACTGACATCGCAGAAACCAATGCCAGATATCTGAAAGAAGGCAGACAATGGCCATGATAGGAGTGCCATGATAGGTTGCAAAGGGCACAGTGAAGGTCAAATACTGGAGTGGCCGCATTTTCCTAGGATGAGAATGAGAAGGATCATACACACCTTTAGAAGAGATTCTGGATGGAACCTGTAAGGTAGCCTGGTCCTTCTTTTCTCACTGAACCCTCACCCAGGTACCCGAGGTCCACAGAGAACAGAATGCTATGTGGTGTTCCATACCTATGTTCTTGGTTCAAAAAACTTTCAGAAAGATGTTCTGATTGGTTCTTCATGGAGGTCTTTCCCATAAAATATCTGGGCTGAATTTGGTATGGAGAATGTGCATGGCCATCCTTAGACACTGTGGCTGGGAGGAAGGATCATATTTCTTGGCTCCTGTTTTAGTAGCTGTCGGCTGGTGCTTCCTCAGAGAAAAGAAGAACATTTTACCTCCCAGCGCAGATCACTCTACTGGTCTTTTGGGACAGTAAAGAAAATGCCATATTCTTTAAGAGAGTGGGGAACAACTCTGTCTTGAGTATAAATTGTCTCCCTTGTGATGCCACTTCCCTATGAACTATATAGAAGAACACGAGATGTTGTCCTCAACAGCCCAAGATTGACACTCTTGTTGGAGATACCAGGTTTATAGACCTGAGAGTGTCGTAACCCTAAACTGGGCGTAACCTTCCCTGATGACATCAACCCAGTGCATACTTCCCTTCTCTGATTCTACATTGTCTGTATTTTATCACTGGTAGTATAGATTCTGTCACATCTCACTTTTTCTATTTTTCACACTCCTTAAAAATCAGCATGGATTTCAATTATATGTAATGTTAGGGATACATTTTATCACTTCAATAACTCTGGAAATTTATCAAAGCAGAGGTCTTGACTTACGTTGTTCTCCTAACCCACAGCACACTTAGGATAAGATGCACACACACATGTGCTGACCAGGAATTTGTTTGTTGATGGATTCATTGCCACCATGATTCCGTTTCTCATGGAGTTTGTATGGTTTGTGGTTCTTTGAAGGGCTGACATTGCCAGGGCAGAGAGGACTGGTATGACTGAGAGGTTTACCTGGGACTGTCTCATAAAGCCTCTCTGACCTTCACTGTGCCCTAGGCAGATGGGGCCACTGTGTTCTCTGTGCTCCCTACATCCTTGGTGTCCTCCCTCTCCAAGTGTTGGCTTCCTTAATTATATCTCAAGTTTGGGAGGTAGGCCCTGGCACACAGTAGACACTCAACAGATCCCGTAAAGAAATGAGTGCCAAATGAAGCAGCGAATGAGTATTGAGGTCTAGGAGCTCAGATGTGATAGATCAAGGTCAGGAGGAGAGGCAAAGGCAGTTGCAAGTCTGTGAAGTTGCTGGGCAGCAGGCATGGCTTTCTGGAATCCAATGGTGAGTTTGTCCTTCCCTTCTGGGAAGGCCCAGTTTTGTGACCCAGCAGATACGGCTTTCACTACACTGTAGGGTCCAGCCTTTTTTGGCTTACTGACCCCCAGAATGATATGTTAGTCTCTAGAAGTGTGAGTGGAGTGGTGACTGAGGTGGGGATAGCCCACTGAGACACAGGTAGTCAGTCCATGGTTACCTGCTCTAGGAGGGGAGACCCTGGTAGCCTGGTGTTTCCATGATATGTAGACTCGCAGGCTGTTTACACACACATTCTCTCTCTCTCTCTCTCTCTCTCTACTGATTTGCCCTGGGAGTACATCGTGCCTGTTTGTGAGAGGCCACATGACGTTGTAGTATAAAATCCACTGAATCTGAAGTTGGAAGACACAGATTCTGCTTCTAACTCTGGCCTTCACTCAGGGAAGTGTGTGTGACCTTAGATAAGCCACCACTTCACCATTCCCAGCTTCTGTCTGTAGGATGAGTGCACTGGGCTTCATCCCATCCAAGTCCAAAGCTAGGACTTTTCCAAGGTAGAATGGGTTGCCTTTATGCAGTGAGGGTCTTCGAGTGTGGTTTTGTTAGATGACCATGAGTGTCTTTCCAGCCTGAGACTCTAATGCAGCAACTTTCAGCTGATTTGAAATCACATCAGCACGGGCCCAGCTAATGTCAGGGGAGAGATTGGGATTACACTCGTAGTGCACAACCCCCAAGTGAATTGGTTACCTGCTATGGCTGTCTTGATGGGGGGAAAACGTCATCCTCATTGTCGCCATTTTGAATCCTTTTTGTTCAGGCCTGACATTGGTTGGGCATCTGCTTATATGCACATGCCCTTTCTCTTCCTCTGTTGAGAACCTGGCCCCCGGAGCTCCTGAGGACTTGCCCTGGAAACTGCTACTGCCGCTGGGACCCAGCGTGCCCTGCACTGGTGGTGAGGAGGCTTTGCAGGAGGCTCTGGCAGCAACTGATGGTCCAAGGACGGTTGTTTGGAGAGTGACTAACACTCTGCAGTCACATGTGTCCTGTGTCACCATCTCCTCCCACTCACTCTGTGCAATCCTGTCCCCTTGTCTATGCTGCTAGAGATCCTTATTAGCATGAAAATGCTTCTGACACTTCACAGTCCTGAGAGGAGAATTATGTCACCTCCGTTTTACTTAACATTGTTTTCCTGAAACCACGAGGGGACGCATTTTCACGTTTTTTATAGATATTTGTATTATATAAAGAATTACCTAGACATACACACAAGACACACGGAAACGGTCACAATTTCTGTATTAGCTTCCTGTTGCCGCTGTAACAAATTACCACAAACTCAGCGGCTTTAAACAACCCAGATTTATTATCTTACTGTTCTGGAGGTCAGAAATCTGAAATGCGTCTCACTAGGCAAAATCAAAGCTGTATTCCTTCTAAAATCTAAGGGGGACTCTTGTTTCCTTTACTTTTCCAGCTTCCAGAAGCTGCCAGCATTCTTTGGCTTATGGTCCCCTATTGTCTCTTAAAGCCAGGGACGCATGCTGAATCTTTTTTGCACTGTTCTCACTCTGTTTCTTTCTTTTCTGCTTCCTCTTCCACTTTCATGGAGATTTGTGATCCCATTGAACCCACCCGGTTGATCCAGGACCCTCTGCCTTTTTGAAGGTCCACTGATGAGCAACCTGAATTCCATCTGCTATGTTAATTGCCTTTTGCTATGTCACGTGACATATTCAGAGGTTCTGGGGCTTAGGACATGGGATAGCCTTGGGGGTCCATTTGTGATTCTGCTTATCATACCTTCTTTTAGTAGTGATAATAATTTGGATTAAGAAAACATTAAAAAACTCTTACCTTGCCTTCACCTCCTTGACCTGCGAGTACTCCCCCAAGCACAATCCTTTACGCTTGAAAATGAAAATTATTGCTTTTTTGTTTATCACATTTGCCATAATTTGTCGAACTCTTGGCGTCATAACACCTTTATGATATATTTTAATAACAAGACCTTTGTATATTTGTAAGAGTCCGACTAAATATTTCCATTTATCAAAGGTTCTGGAAAACCTGGTTTGTACTGCTAGTGATATGTGAATTTGGATTCAGGTCCTTCACATTTGAAGTACTCTGAAAAGGATAATTTGGCTGTGCTACTTTAATCGAATAGACAAAGGCTACAGAAGAGATTGGCAGTGGGTTTATTAGATTCACAAAACCTGTAGACTAGATTATAGTCCAGTAAGTTCGTGCCAGATCTCACCAGGTGTCTGGAGCCCAGATAGAAGTGATTCTGGGTACTGGGCAAAAGACTTGACTCTTAACTCTCAGTGTTGCAGGTGCACACACAGGGAGTGAGGGAGTCGCCTTGTGAGCTTCCAGAATGATCCAAAGAATAGGGAGCTCGAAGAATAGACTTTGGTCAGAAAAACAGGAAGTCAGTCTAGAGTTGCACAGGAATTCCAGAGGCTGAGGTATTCCTGTCTACTGAGAGTTGTGACAATTCCCTGGGTCTCATCTGACCAGTCCCTGGCAGGGAACCCTCCCAAGAAACTTTCCAAGGTGAAGCATTTACAGGTTTTGCTGACCTTGGGTCTGGAGGTGCTGAAGTTTTGGTTGTTCTTCTAGAGTGGGCGCCATGGCCAGTGGGGCTCCAAGGATTTGATGGCCCTGGAGTTAAATCCACATCTTCTGGCATTTCGAAGTGAGACTGCTTAATGTTTTGCTGACAGCTCAGGAAGATTTTACATTTCACCTTTCCATTAATGGCCACATTCCATACTACACACTGTGGCCATTACACCAGGAAAGGAAAAGGCAGGAAAGCTGGTGTCAGGACCGCTGAGGACTGCCACTGTCTTACACTTGAGATCCATTGCTCATTCCCTCATGTCTGGGATGGAAATAATGATTCCTGCCCAGTTTACCTCAAGAATTATTATAAAGACCACATATGAGGTGGATGTACTTTGAAAGCATCAGGTGTTGAATTGCCAACACTTCAAAAGAAAGTCAAACAGGAAGGGGAAGGTAGAGGTGAGACAGTACAGTTTGATTCTCCGGTCCTGTGTTGGGTTTTGTGGTGCTGGTGGTTGTTTTTGTCGTCGTCACTGTTGTCGTTTTAACCACATCTCCTGTGGATGGTGGAAAAAGGTAGGTTGTCTTTTGTTTTGAGTCACAAACCCTGCACTTTTAATTGATGTTTCATTAATTGGCGGAACATCCTTCACGGGACAGAGTTTGTGGAGTGTTAAATGGAAGGCATACATGTGTGGGGGCGGGTGAGCTCAAGCTGTGGGATCTGTTACCCACTTATTTCTCAGTTTTAATTGTTTTTATTTTAACGTTTTTTCTCAAATGATGCTCTACATTCATGAAACACTATTGGATGGCTCTACAGGAATAAGAAGCCTATATTTGGATAACTAACCTTATATCATGATTTCTCTATATTCGTGTGGATGTGGACTGGAGGCCAGTGGATTCTAGGACCATGAAATGTTAGAAATGGAAGTAGCTTCAAAATGGAAGTAGCTTCAAAAGAATCTGGCCCAGAGGGTTTTTAAAAAAGAAAGAAAGGAAAAAAGTTATGGCAAAAGTTAGGCATTCTTTCACTATAATATAATATTTTCATTCAATCAATGAATGTTTTCGAGGACTCATTCTGTGCCAGGCCTTGAGCTAAGTGCTAAACACACCAAGATGACAGACTCTGTGGCTGCCTGTAAGAAGTCCTTGGTCCAGAGAGGAGGGAGGCATTAAACAATTAATGTTCGGTGCTCGTGCTGAGTCTGGCTGATAGGAAGCTATGCAGGATAAACCAACAACAAATACAAATCATCTCTGGGGGTTGGGGTAGGCTGTAAGGAAAGGCTAAGTATTTCCTATCTCTTTCTCTAGATAAATAAGACGGGGTCCATAAGGGACTAGGTTTCACTGCGTGCCCCATCAGGACCTCTTTTCCTTCTCAGTTCGTTGCCAACCTATGACCCTGGGAGCCTAAGATCTATTTTGTACCATCATCCTTCTTATTGTTATTATTTATGACGGTCATTGTTTTAACTGCTCCAAGGAGATAATTGCCTTAGTTGCTAAGGCAACCCAACATATTGGGTATAAGAGCAGCCAGCAGAAAGGGTTTGCCAAATTGCAGGGCTGGGTGGGAGGTGTGGGGTGGGAGAGCAAGGGAGCTCAGCTGTGGAGCTTGAAAATAGCCATGTTCAAATTATCTCTGCATTTCTTCCACTGAGGAGCGTGAAGCCACTTGGAATCCGGTGCCTGCCAACTCCTCACCCACCCCTGATGCTTCCTATTTTCAACCCAGCTAGTGCACTCTTTCACTAACCCTCAGTGCTCAGCCAAGAGCTTCCTGGGGTTCCAGTTCCCAGACTTGCAACTCCTGTCTGCTGCTATTCAGCCCTGGAAATGTTCTTGCCCTTGATGTCTGGGGCCCGCAGGGGTGGAGGTGGTGGGGGTTGCAGCACGAGGAGCGTGCCTGTGGACCCCCCCTCCCCGCCCCCCGTCCAGCCGGGCGCTACTCATTGCCCGTGGCAGACGGGTCATAGTGTCTGACGATCTTGCTCAAACCTTGTAATCTCCTCCCTAACTTGGGGAAGAAAATACAGACCGATGGCAATGATCTTTTTTCCATTCTAATTTTTGAAGAAAATTAAACATCTTAAGAGGTCAGCTTTGCTGCCCTTGTTAAGTGGATAAATGGAAGCCCAGGGAGAAGAAAGTAATCAGATACATTGATGCTGCAAAAGTGGCTGTTCTAGGCCTCTTTCACCCTATGCCTCTGGCTTTTGTCCTTGGCCACACTGACCATCGTAGTCTGGGGTTCAGGTGATGACGCTGCAGCCTCTGTGTCCTCGAATTAGCTTTTCGTCTCCTGGCCGCGGGTCCTTATGCCAAGATGGGTAGTGCTCCAGAGGGAACGCTGGGGCAGGAAAGACGCAGGAAACAAGTGTATCTTACTGGCTAGCTTTGCTTGGCAGCATCTGGCCATCCGGAAGCAGCTCCTGCCATCAAATAGGATAATGGGCAGAGGTAAAGGCAAAAATGATAGAAGGATTTCTTACCGGGAGATTTGAGTGGGTGTGAGTGATTTTTTTCAGCAGGCCCTGTCTTCCTTCCCGCTCCTGGAGCTCACGCTCAGCCCCGGGGAGGTCTGTGGGGAGGGTCAGGCTGCCTCTGTGTCCTTAGTAGCCTCCAGGCTGTCTCCCTAAGTGTGTCCCAGGGCCCTCTGCTAGAGCGCCGCCTCGGAGTTGATCTATCGGAGCAGGTTAAATAAACAGGTCTGTGTTTGGGTTAATTATCACTGGTTCTGTTGCTCTCCATTACTGCTCCATCCGGGACTCTGGCCAAGGAGCAGATGGGAGAGGCTGCATCCTCACCCCTGCCTCCTCATTGTGTCTGGCTCTCCCTCCTTCTCGTCCCCCACTCTCTCTCGGTCTCCCTCCCTCCCCTCCCCCATTCCCTGCCCCCCCTTCCTGCCTCTCTTCCCTTTCTCCTCCCTCTTTGCTCTCTCTTGCTCTCTCTCTCTCTCTCTCTCTCTTGTTCTCTCTCTCTCCCTCTCTCTCTCTCTGTCTCTCTCTCTCTCTTTCTCTTTTTGGCTGAGCAAATAGGCCAGATGGCAGTGAGGGGAACAGACAACAAGTGAGGCATGGCATATGGGGAGCTTGTTTAATTTCGGCTCCTGTAGGGAAGTAGATTGGAGGAGGTGAGCTAAAAAGCATAAAATGGAAAGGAGAAGGGTGAAAAAAAAAAAAAAAAACCCGAAAAACAAAAAACCACCACCACAACAACTGACCCTTCCAAGGGGGAAATTGGATTCAATTTACTATTGTTGGCTAGTGAAGGCGGTTGAGAATGAAGTGAATCTAAAGCAGAAAATACCCTTTGTGCTTCTTCTAGGTTCAGCCCCCTCCTCCAGTTAGCCCCCTGGGCATCACCTCTCAGTTTCCTAGGGCTCCAGCTCTGGGGGGCTGGCCTGAGCGGGGCAGTGGATGGTGGGCAGGATCTCTTATGTAACATGGTGAATGGCTGTCTGTATGTCAATTCCAGGCCGAAGTTTGGCCAACAGTTTAGAGAGAAAAAAATAGAGGTGTCTGTGCCCACAGTAGGGGTTGAGGGAAGACTGGCCCCCAGTTCCCTTGGTTTTTTCTTCTGCTCTGAGCCTCCTTGCCCGGTTTATGTGCCTTCTCAGTTTGATTTGGCTCTTCACAGGCAGCTGCCCAATACCCACACCTCACCCTGCTGACCCTGTTCACTCTGGGCACTTGCACAGAAAAGTCCAGGCAGGCTGTGGGAGAACAGGGTATAGGGACCATGACAAATGGCCCCTCCGTAAAAGCCCTTCGTTTTTCATCACAATTTGTTTGACCTTCCTGGTGGCCGTCGAGACTGTCCCACGGCTTTACCTGGAGTCTCTGGTCAGGTTCTGGCTGGTGTTTTGGTCACTGTGGTGCTCATGTTCCTGCAGATCGGGCACAGTGAGTCTGTGACCACGGATAGGGTGCTCTTACTCTGTGACTCCCGGCACACTTCCACTTGGCCATCGCTGGAGGCCCCTACTCCCAGGAGCAGGTCTGGTCCTACCCTTCAGGGAATCAGGGGTCTCGGGGACTGGCAGAGGCCCAGGAGTCTTAACAATGACCCTGGGAAAGAAAGGAGACTACAGCCCAGCCTGCCCCCCTCTGCTGCAGGAGCCGCCCCAGCTCCACCAGGAAAGCCTTTGGTTCAGCATCTGATAACCGGATTAGGCAGCAGAATGGGGCCGATGAGCACCCCGAGGGGCCTTGCCTGGGAACAGGGGCGCCCTGGCCTGGCGTGGGGCTGCCACTGTCAACACCGTAAGCTGTCGCCACAGGCAGAGCACTTGCGTGTGCGTGTGCGTGTGTGTGTGTGTCTGTGTGTGTCTGTGTGTGTGTGTGTGTGTGTGTGGCGTGCCCTCCTGTCCAGGCCACAGCCAGTGGGAAACGCCTGCCGCCGAGGTTCACACGGGCCGCGGCGGCACAAAGCCCTGAGGCCCAGCAGCACGGTGGCCCTCGCTGGCGAGGGCTGCACATTTGGACCCTTGTGGCAGCGCGGGGGTCCAGGGTGGCCGTGGCGGCCACGGCGGCCACGGCAGCAGCTCACCATGGAGCCAGACGCAGCCTTAGGCTGAGTGTGCCGGGCTGCAGGAGCCCGAGCCCCACAGCCCGAGCCCGCGCCGTCCCGCCTCCCCCGGGCCCGCTTGCCGAAAGGTCTGTGGCGCGCCTGCTTTCAGCAGCAGGCCGGCGGTTTGATCTCCCCTGAATGCTGTCCCCTCGCTTGAGCCTTCGATTCTGAGAAGATTCGGGGCATTGTCCGGGGTGGCGGGATGTCGGATTGATTTCGGGGCCTTTGTGTGGACGTGGGGCTCCTGAATGAAGCTGTTATATGCGTCTGGGGCTGGCGGGCAGGCTGTCCGGCTGCAAGCTGGGCCTCCCTTTGTTGTGGGGGCCTCATTGAGCCCACGGAAGAGGCTCATTTCAGGGTGATTTACTACCACCCAAACACCAGCTGTCTGTTGTGCGGCCGCTGCCGGCCCGCCCTGCCGGCCCCCTCCTGGGGGACCTCCTCTCCTTCTGCGGCTCTGGGAGCCCCCAGCCCTTTCTTTAAACACCAGGCTCTAGTCACATTCATGTATGTGTGTATCTATTCCTATTACAGATTCGTGTATGTGTATAAATACATATGGGTATGCAGACAGATCCATAACATTCTCTCTTGGGTTTGTTTTTTAATAGGGGGCTGGGGGCTGAGGCAGGGAGAGAGCTGCCAGGCTGGGAGCTCTGTCCCTCAGGAGCTGGGTGACCTTGGGCGAGTCACCTGATCTGTCAGAGCCTCAGTTTCTTCATCAGAAAAACATGAGAGCATTCTTCCTGATAGGAAGAAAGTATGGATACGTTTCTTGAAATATTAATGTATTTTAGAGCCACGAGAAAAGAGAAAGGAGGGTGTTCCATTCCTCTGACGTTTTTGTAAAGCATTCAGTGACAAATCAAGCCACCAGTGGGAGCAGGGGCTTGTGCTAAAGAGCCCAGGCCTCTCAGCCATGGCAGGTGACATGCCAGGTGCTGGGGAAGCAGCATCCAGATCAGCTGCCCTGAGATCTGGGTCCAGGGGTCGGAAAGCAGGCCACAGCCAGGTTCTGTCGCAGGTGCTACATGGACATCAAAGGAGAGTGCAGGAGGAAACCGTGGGTGAGGGGTGGTACTCAGGGAAGGCTCCTGGTGGGAGGCTGTGCAGAATTATTTTGAAGTTCAAGGTAGTCTGCATGAGAAGGGGCCAGGAAAGCTGTTCCATGAAGCCTCAGCAGCTATCCCTCTCTGGGCAGCCTTCCCTGATCTCAGAGCTCCTATGCACCAAGGAGCCTGGAGGGGCTTTGAGTGGAGTGGGGGACATGATCAGCTATGCTGGGTAAAGAGGTTGCTCTGCCATTTCTGTTTTGAGTGATTTGGGGGTGGATAGGTTATAGATCAGTCAGAAGACCATTTAGAAGGGGGCTCTAATCGTTTAGGCAAGAATAGCGATTAAGGTTGGGCACGTCAAGGTAGGAGGAGAGGCGTTGATGATGGGCAGCTGACCTCAGGGCTGGTTATGTGTACAAGGTTGGAGAGAAATCATGGCCGTGTGATAGTACCCACACCTCTGTAGAATAGGGCAAATGATTGCAAAAATCCATAGCATTGCCAGGCTGGTCCACAATAAATACTCCATAAATGTCATCTCCAATGATAATTATTATTGCTTTTTTAGGTGACTGAGTGAGTGGTTGCCTCCAGGCTATGTACCCTAATGGGGAATATAGGAAAAGCAACAGATTTTGGTGGGTGGGGTGGGGGGGTGGGGGAGGAAGGGTAGGACGACTGAGATGGTAAGTTTGTGGCATAGTTAAGCCTTCACAGGTGTTATCTAATGTCATTTCTGGGGGATCAGAGTCTGGGTTGGCATGACCTCTTGGTTGCCCCATAATGGATAGCTTATCCCTCACAATATCCAAGGCACATTAAAGATGTTGGATGAATTTATAGATTAATCTCTGTTCTGAGTTTTACCAGTCAGGAACTCTCAGCATAGAGGTGAACATTTGTTCAGCAGACATTAAAGTGGTCCAGGCCACGCCATGCGCTGGAGACACAGTGAGGCCTGAGCCGGTGGATCTATGCCAACATGGAGATGGCCGTCTGAGGTGGCCGTGAGGATGACAGAAGAGCTACACGTTCATGTGACTGGAGAGGACTGTAACTGTTGCTCTTGGCTGTCGTGCACTACCTTGGGGTACGGGTGAGAGACAGGTACGGCAGGCCGTGGATGCAGGAGGCATCCTGTCGTGCTGAAGATCCCTCACACTTTTGTCTAGTCCTTGGTGGCCAGCGTCAGATCTTGGCACAGTGATTTGTCACAAGCCAGCCCAGCTTTGGCTGCTGTCTAAAGCTGGGCTCCTTGTGCTTAGCGAAGTAGCAGGTGGCAGGTGGCGGGGGGGGGGCTTAACAGTTAAGGATGACACCAGCATAGACCATACCCACTCTGACTGCCTCCTCATACAGGTGGTGGTGACCTGTACTCCAAGGGCCGGCATCACCCCCACACCATTACTTTCAGTGGTACCTTCATGACCCAGGGGGGGGGGGTTGCTATTTTCCCTTGCATGTGGCTTGACATCCTCATGAGCTTTTTAAAGTTTAAATTTAGAACAACTATAGGCTCACACTTCTGGGACCTGCTCCAGAAGGTGTTACAGCAAGTACTAGAGTCTCCGTCGGTATCCCAGAAAAGGGAACTGAAAAGAGCCTTAGAAATCCTTGGAAAAAAAAAAAAATCCTCCTTCTTTTGAGAATGGAAATAACTCTAGGAAAGAGAGGTGCTGGCCCAAGCCACACAGCTAGGGGAGGGCAGGCAGGGACAGGCTTCTCCAGAGACATCCTCACCTCCCAGTCCCAAGCTTGCTCTGTGTCTTCTGAACTGCTTCATACTGCTCTTCACCAGTGGGTTTAAGGAATAGTGCCCCTCTCTGTTTCTTCCTTTTCCCATCAGAAAAATGAACTGTGGGATGAGGCCCTCGTTTACAATATGTAGTCCGTGGAACACACTGACCCAGAGCATTAAGAGGCGTTAGAGGCCAACAAAGATTCCATGAGCAAAAAAGATTGGGAAACAGCCCTGGCCAAAGGAAACGAAACAGATGTCTTTGCAGTAGGATGTCTCAGAGCCTTTAATATGTTAATGAGCATCATGGATCTCCAAGTGTGATCGAGTTTATGGTGTTTCTGGAACTCATGAGATCACAAACGGATGCCTACTAGACCAGCTATCCCTGGACCACTCCCAAACCTGATTCTTATGTAGAGACAGAGAGGAGTAGATCTTTGGATCAGTGGGTCTCTGTAAAGATGGCTTACACTAATTTTGTGCCTTGGGAGGTTGGATGGGTTTGGGAGACACAAGGCAAAGATTCCGGAGAAGGAAGATTTGTGGAACACCCAATTCCATTGTCTCTAACACCTCCCCTTACCCCCCAACCTCCATCACCAAAAGAGAGAGGAAGGAAACGAAGAATAGAGGGACAGACCACTAACATGAGATGGGGCACAATTGTCTTTCTGTGAACTATGGCAAAAGGTGATCTCTTTGTCTCCTCGTTAGTCAGGGAGAACATGGTTTAGAAATGCAGGCCTGGAAAAGAAAATGAACCAGAACATAGGTTTATGTTTCCAGAGGAGGAAAAACAAGGTTGTGGGGTGGGGGGCGGCTATCGGAGCATGCTAGTTTTAGCAACTTTGGCCTCATTGTTTTTGTTAAGAAAACATCAGGATGGTTCCAGGTCTTGGTCATACCTCATGGAGCTAAAGAGTCTGTGGCCTTGCAAAAAGTTGACTGATAGCAGGAGCTCAATCTGAGACCATTCCCGATGCCTCACAGAAGGAAGATTATATGCGTGCTAGCCCCATCTGCGTGTTCATGCATGCACCTCGAAGGAGCAGTGCAGGTGAAGGGAATTGTGTCCAGAGCTCATTTAGCTTCCACTTAATTGGGTTGGTATTCCAGGACCTCGGATCCAGACATAAAGATCAGCCTCTGATAAGCTGCTCTTGGCAACTTAGATTGTGTCTGTTATTTATTGGGCAACACAGGATGGATCGTGTAACAAGACATATTTGCACTTGCTGCCTGGGCATGTGGGAGGACACACAAGTAGACACAGACTGATGAAGAAAAGGGCTGAGCGAGTGACTCCCAAGGCCTGCTATGGAACCTTTTGCTAGCTCTTCTCACCATCCATTGCCCCTCCTTTTCTCCATGACTAGCAAGTCTTCTCTGTTCCTCGGCAGATTATTTCCTGGGATAGACATTATGGAGAGAGAGGGCGCGAGCTTAGCGGGGTTTCTTACAGAGCAGCAACCTCGGGATCTCCCAATGTCCTTCCCGATTTCCATCCTTGGAAGCAGCAGGGCCTCAGGCCAGGGTGCTCGATAATACTCATGACCTCCCCTGCAGCATTTGTAAGACATGAGCATTTAGTTCCATTCCAGTCATTACCCGTTTCTGAAGGGGTAACTGTAATCAGATCCATTTTACAAAAGAGAAAACGAGGCACAAAGAAAGAAGTGTGACTCTGGGATTCAGAGAGAGAAACCAAAGTGGAGTCAGTATGTGCTTCCAACTCCAAAATTCTGTGATGTGGGAAACAAGTGGCCAAGGATTAGGCCCCCTCACTGTCTACCATACCCACATCTGTGGCTGCTCTTGTCTTTTCTCAGGAGGGAAGGAACAGTTGGAGATCTCAGACCCCAGAAGAGTTCCTTATTGAATTTCAGGGAGGGAGTTTCCTCCTTTCGCAAGAAAGCATGGAGGATCTATGCTGTCCACGGGGTCTTTGCTGGATAAGGGAAAGAAAACTGATACATAATGTGTGATTCTTGTTCTAAAAGAGCTTGTAGTCTGTTGAGGACATACATATGAAAACTGAAATGCCATATATCATCAAATCTAAGATGCTACAGACTGTAAGACGGTTTCAGAGACGTTAGAAGGAAAAAATTGTGCATCTGAGAATCAATGGAATATGGTAGTAATACAGAAGGTAGATTAAAAAACTGAAATTGACTATCCAGAGTTGTCCTACACTCTGTGTTCACTCACAAAGTTGTTTCTCGCCGACATGCCAGTGCGGGAGGAAGTCACTGAGGAATGGTATACATGGTCATTGCCGTGAGATCCCGGTGAGGATGGCTGCCTGGGGCAGGAGCAAGGCCTAGCACTAAAGGAAGGATTTGTGGATCATGTGACCCCCCTGATGAGGCTTTGACGAGCAGGGCAGATGTCACATGAGTAGAAGGGAAGAAGGTGTGATGGGGGATGTTCTGGGGACAAATTGCCAAAGAAGATCATGGAGACACTAATGTCTTCCTAGATGCATTAAAATATTGGTATTAGTCTGCTCAGACTGCTGTATCAAAATGCCACAGATTGGCTGGCTTCAGCAACAAACATTTATTTCCCCACAGTTTGGGAGGCTGAGAAGTCCAAGATCAAGGTGTTGGTCATTTTGGTGAGGTGAGAAACCTCTTTACGGCTGTAGATAGTTCCCTGCTTGCTGTGTCCTCCTGTGATGGAGAGAGAATTTCTGGTGTCTCTTGCTCTTCTTCTAAGGGCACCAATCCCATCATGTGTACGCCATGATCTCAGCTAACCCTAATTACTTCCCAAAGGCCCCAACTCCAAATGCCATCGTGTTGGGAGTTAGGGCTTAAACCTCGGAATTTGGAGAGTCTCAGTAAGGTAGCATTATCAGGTAGATGTTTGGAGGAGCTATGGACATCTGTTTTCATCAAACCAGATGCCACCAGGATCTTTCTGGGTTTCACATCTCAGTTCCGTACAGCTGTCACCAAGTTCTGCTCTACAGAGGATGTAAGGCGAAGGGAACACATGGCCTCTGCTCTCAGGCAGCTTTGCTACAAAATTGATGGTGTTCCAAATTATAAAGCTGTGAAAGATTTTTCAGAATAAGGCCAGGTGAGATGGGAGGTGTGGGGGATACTGACAATCTGACCAATCATGAGCAGGTAAGAGATCACCCTGGGCTGGGTCAGTAGGACAGGCTTTCCTGGGACAGGGAGGATTTGTGCTGAACCTTGAAGGTGGCAGGGCTTAGGGAGAGGAGCTGGTGGGCTGGAACAGGGCCTGGGTAAGTACATACGAACGTGGAGGAGCCAGGTACTTGGGGGTCCGTAAGAGGTACAGCCAGGTGAGTGTCCTCCAGCACTTACTGGCTGCATGCAGGACATGGCAGGGCAGAGTTGGTGGTTGATGGTGTGGCCAACGAATCGTCCAGGGTATAGTCAGTGAAAGGGCTAGAAGTGCAAGCGGGGGCAGGAAGATAAGCAAAAGCACCTTCCACATCAGCCTCCCTGCTGTCCCCCACAACTATGGCGGTGAGATAGGCAACTTCACAGCTTCCACTCACTAACAAGCTGGAAGAACTTTGCTGCTTAACCAGCAGCAAGATTTTGTGAGAGTTTCAAAGAAAGGAAGAGAGAGCTGGAGGAGAGAAAGTAAATGAGCCTGTTGGAATGGAAAACAGCCTGTTGGATGGGCACACTTGGATTAGTGCCCATCCTTTGCTTTCTGTACCTCTTCCTCTCCTCTCCCATTATTTGGCAATTTGTCTCATAGGGTTGTGGCCTCCATTTTATTGCTGTTTCTAGTTTTTTGCAGGTTGTATTGTTCTTCGACTTACCTATTTTTGGCTTTTTAAAAATGATTCCTGTCTCCTCTCCAGTTACAATACCAGGTCCTTGAAGGCAGGACCTATCTTCCTGTATTTCTTAAAGTCTTGGGTTATAATTTCTTCTTCTGAGTAAATACTCAATAATATTGACTTGATACTTTAGGGAAACAGGTAGGATACA
This sequence comes from Mustela nigripes, assembly GCF_022355385.1. Classification (NCBI taxonomy): domain Eukaryota; kingdom Metazoa; phylum Chordata; class Mammalia; order Carnivora; family Mustelidae; genus Mustela; species Mustela nigripes. The sequence continues at coordinate 63,244,376 of NC_081564.1, forward strand.
ATTTTTAAATAAAAGAGAAAAGCAAAAATACTTAAAATCCACATCTCTTTATTTGACGAGTTACCTTCCCAATGCCCCTCATTGAGCAGTCACAGTATGAGACCCTTCAGGACCACAGCGGCCCTTGAATGCCTGGATCATTGGAACCTTGGACTGGTGGTCAGTGTTTGAGCAGGCCCACCATCTTTTTCAGAGACAGAGAGCCCGGCCAGCTGTCTCTGGAATCTTAAGATGCAAAGTACATGTCATGGTGAGAGACAGAGACAAACAACAGGCTTCTGCAGAATGTGGCAGTTCTTGGGGGATGATCTAAGTGGAGTGCTGGTGGGTGCTTTAGTTGAGTAGAGAGATTATACTCCAGTAGTCGCAACTGCAGACTTCATTTGTGCTGTTTCTGTGCTGTCTCTTAAAATGAATACATGTGGCACATTTTATATATTAGTTTAAGGGCCTTAAGGGTGTCAGTAGAACTCTATGTGACACTGGGAGCTAAAAAGCAGAAAAATACTTAATAAAATTAATATTTGCAGAGGAGGTGTGATGATAGCTAGAGAGAGAAACATCAGAGTATGTTATAACTGACTGGTCCATGGAGTTTTTAATCGAGGGTCTAAGGTTGCTATGGAATCCTATAGGCGGTTTTGAGGTTTTCTCCTAACCTTCTGGAATTGGATGCATGGTTTTGTCTTTATGTGAATTTAAGCATTTTGTGGGAAGGGAATCTACACCTTTCAACAGATTCTTAAGGTCGTCTGTGACCCAGAAATGTTAGAAGCTACTGCAAATTCAAATTCCTCAGATCTACAGATGAGGAAACCAAGGCTTAAGGAGGGTTATTGACTTTTTCAAGGTCCGTCAGAGCTGGAACAATCATGCAGGCTTTCAGTCTGACAGCACAGCATTCTCTCTGCTATTCCTCTCTGACAGCTGAAGAAGTCACCTTTGCTTGTGGATTATTTCCAAAATCCTACTGAGAAGGATGAGCCACTAAAAAGAGATTAGAGATTGATTTCCTGCCAGGACCTCTAATCCACCAAGGCTACTCTTGTGTTGGAACCAATGTGAACCCGCCACGAGCTCCCCACAGAAGAATAGGGATTTTGTGCAATGAATCACAGAACCCTGGAAGGAGGATCTGGACAGCTCCTAGAAAGCATGTGTGAAAATGTTACTCCACCCTTGGTGAACACTGTTTTAAGGAGCCTTACTCCCAAGGACGGGGATGTGAGAATAGGGAATAGAAACTAGTCTGACTTGTCTAATGTCGTAGAAATGCCTTTGCTTTGGCTGTGAGAATCTCGTGTGTTAGACCAAGTGCTCCCTCAAACATAATAGAATCATACCCTTATCAAGCCCTTCCACTGTATTGCTTCAGGTGCCCACACCTAAGGGAATCTCTCCCTCAAATCCTCCACATGAGGACATTGGCTTCCTACCCAACCACTGGTGTGATCATAGCAATGATGTTTTAGCTTTGTGTTGGAGACAAGGCCTGTGGTGTGGCAAAGCCCATGTCCTGTGTGGATGTCAGGGTCAAGTGTCTGGGAGAAGAACAGTGGGACACTGAAGATGGCATGTGGTGGACCAGGGAGGCGAGGGAGGAAGGGAAGAGAGCCAAATGGTAGTCCTGAATGGGAAGGAGGGCAAGGAAACACGACAGAACTCTGGGAGCAATTTGAGGCCATCCTACTGAATTGTGACAGGAGAAGTCTGGTTAGAGATGGTTGTTTGAAGGATGCTAGACATCTGGCTAACCACCATTCATGGACGGCTCAAACTCTTACAGAGTTAGTGCTTATATTGCACCTAAATGTGGTCTTCCGGCACTCCTTATAGATTGCTTCTGTGCTGTTTATCTTAAAGTCCTATCAACCAGCTCTTTCCTTTCTTCTACAAGAGACCTTTCACACAGAGCCATAGTCTTCTGGATCTTAACCAACTTGAGTTTCTCCAGTTTCTACTCATTGGGCAGGTCATTCCTGATTATCAATCCTTGAATGAGAGACACTGCCTCAATGAATGGCCTTATTTAAATGTAACTCAACCGTGAGTAAAGTGGGATCTAGTCTACCAGATCTAGTCTGGTCAGGGCAGAACACAGTGGGATTTGTGAAGGGTGCTTTTAATAACCTTGACTCCTTAGGCTGTGCCTTTAACTTAAACCTAACTAGCTTGATCAACGCTATGTCAGTTTTGGATCAGTGTTCAGATCATCTATGAAGGTGATTGCACATGTGTTCTCTGTTATTCTTTTCCATTTTATGTCATCAGTGGAGTTGACTTTAAAAAAAGTAACACGTCCCATGACTTCATTTCAGTAGATAGAGAGATTGAATAGAACAGGGTTTAGTTAGGAGTTCTGGGTATTCTGATAGAGAAGTCCCTTTATGACTGTGGTCTTGACCTCTTAAAATGAGCACCACATACTCATAGTAATTAGAACATATAAAATTCCCAGCCTAGGGCATAGAACTCCATCTCCAGAATTTACCTAGAGCCAGTCACCCACGTCAGTGCTAACTTTGTCCCTGTGGTTCTCAGTGGCTCTCCCATTTCCTGTTGGACTCTGCATCTCAACTTCAAAAAGATATCAATGACCTCAATGACAAATTTCAGAAAAGTTTTTCCTGTTCAAACTCAAAAGCATCCCTCAGGTTGATTCTGAATTTACCATGTCCCAAACTTCATCATAAAGAATAAAAGACATTCCTTCTTCAGCCTACTATTGATTGGAGAATATGAGCAATAAGTTGATATTGATCTGCTGATCAATATTTTATCCTGGCAACTTTGCTGATTTTCTTGAACCTATCTACAAAATGTCACACACCCTTCGCTTACTAAAAAAAGAACCGCTAACTTGTTTGTGACCCCTCGCAGGTCACTAGGACCTCAGCGTACCTGTTTCATATTTTGTAGAATGAGGGATCTTGGACTAGAACAGCTTTTCTGAAAATGTTTTCCAAAAGCAGGTGTTGCTAGGTGTTAAATTAAAATAAGCCCCCCAAAACAAAACAAAACAAAAAACAAAATGAGGAGAAGCAGAAACTTCAGGGATTAAATAAGTTTTATAAAAACTTGATTAAAAAACAAATTAAATAAATTTCTTTATAAAGCATTTCTCAGAACCTCTCACATCTTAATGTGCCTTACGAAGCCCCAAGAGTCATATGTCATATGCAGTTTCCTCCAAACACTATTTGATCATGGAACACTTTCCATTGAGACAAATATTCTGTGGGCAACCCTTTGGAAAAACAGTGAACTAGCTGGTTTTGGCAGAATCTTTAGGGATCTCTGTGCTGACAAGTGCATTCTTCACTCAGAGAGCCCAGGGCGGGATGTGAAGGGCAGGTCACTGCCCAGCCATCAGCTAGGCTCCAGTGCCCACCAGGAGAGCTTGTCCTTCTGCTGCAGTTATTACCACGAGGAGGGCACCTCCTGACCACACCTGACATTGAAGAATGCAGCAATTCCCTGCACGTGTCTCTCCCACCACCCCCTCCGCTCCTCTGCAGTCCCCTCCCTAGCATTCGGGGCATCTGCCTTGCAAAGCTCATTAACCTCTTTAATGATGCAGTACCCTTTTTCCATATAAACCTAGGTCCTGAAAATTTGCCACTCTCAGTACTTCCCAGGAGGAGAGCTTTCCCTCATGCCTGTTCTCTCTGGCATGGGGCCATGCTTAGGGGAGCACCAGGGGGCAGTTTTGTGGATTTCTTGAATTTCCAGAATGACTTCACTGATGCACATATGTGACATTTTGGTGCCCTGAAGATGGATTCAGTGCTAAATCCATTTGACAAAAGGCAGATTTCACATTTCTTTATTCTCTTTAGGGGGGAGTCACACATCTGAGTCACAACAGTCCAAGATAAGAAACAGCTCTTAGGATAAGCCCTTTTGACTTTGTTCAGAAGTACCAGGTGATATAGGGCAGTGGGGGAGAGGAGTTGAGTTCACTTTTGAAATCCGCAGCCCCCCGCCCCCCCACTTTGAATTGGGGTTTAGGACCAGATGGGTTGGGTTAACATCTCAGTCCTGCCACTTGCTAACAAGTTAGGTGATCCTGGACAAGATGCTTGGTCTCTGATCATGTCCATCAACGAAGTAGGATCTGAATTAAATACCCTTAGTCTCTGTTAGTGGTTTTTCAACCATCGGTGGTCCACCATACAGTTACACTTCTGCTGGGACCCATCAAACATGGCTTTATCTGGAGCCTGCTTTACTGCTAATGCCCGTTCTCTGGACAGCCCTCTACTGCCCACCAGCTAGCCATGGGTACGTGTGCACACTTGCACCCAGCTGCGTGTGAGCCTGTATGCTCTGTACCTCTCGCTAGGTAGGCTCCACCACCGTGGCTGGGGTTGTTGTTATTATGAGGTTTAAATAAGATTCTGGGGATGCCTGGCTGGCTCAGTGGGTTAAGCCTCTGCCTTCGGTTCAGGTCATGATCTTGGGGTCCTTAGATCGAGCCCCACATTTGGATCTCTGCTCAGTGGGGAGCCTGCTTCCCCCCTTTCTCTGCCTGTCTCTGCTTACTTGGGATCTTTTTCTCTGTCAAATAAATAAATAAGATCTTTAAATAAATAAATAGATAAATAACATTCTGCTAATAAGACTAGCTAATGTCTATTCACCATTTACTTTGTGTTTCTTCACGACATGCTTCATCTGCACCACCCCATCTAATCCTCCCTCCCATTCTGAGGGAAACATTTAGCAGATGATGGAGTAGAGACTTGGAGAGGTGAAACAGCCAGGCTGAGGCCAGGCCCCTGGGATTTAAACCCTGACTTCAGAGTCCAGACTCTTCTACTCTATCATAAAGTAAGGGAAGCAATTCGTAAATCGTAATGTTCTCTCCAGATCAGGGAATGTTCCTACGGCTGCTAACCCTCCCATGCTTCAAAGTGGGCCAAAGCAAAGTCGCAAGGTGCCCCAGCCACATCACCGATGTTTGCTAGGGAAATGTGTTTCTCACCACCCCATTCCCGGCTGGAGATGGGTCTGGTGCATGTATCTCTGAGGGTCCTAAGACTGAGAAGTAGGGGAACCTCCGTGTCTCTCTCTACGTGATCAAGAAGGAGCTAGGAAGTTCCAGCTCCCCTCTGTCTCATCTGTCACCCACTTAGAGTCCTGTCCGAATATGGGGAGGGTAGTCTGGGGACAGAGACTGCTGAGATGGAAGATGCTGTCAGGACATCACAAAGCACAGGGACAGGGCAGGGCACACTCCTGGGCTTCAGCCAGCTGAAGGACATGACCAAATAAATCAGTCCTCAGATCATTCCTTTGACTTACCAGCTTTTTCCTTTGGGCAAAAAAAAAAAGCAAGCAGTAGCTGAGACTAGATCTCAGGACCTACATCTTAAGACTCTAGAAGTCAAATGGCTAAAATAGTTGTTTTTTTTTTTTTTTAAAGATCTTGCTATTTGTTTAATAATTTGCATCAGTGAACCATTGCATATCTTTGACCATGCAGTCTTTCTGACTGCCTCTGTTCTATTTCTGATTTGATCATTATCATGTCTTTTGGGGAACTTTGGACCTGGGCTCCCATCTGTTTTCCAAGTAAGAAAATGTAGACTTGGGGGACGCCTGGGTGGCTCAGTTGGTTAAGCGGCTGCCTTCGGCTCAGGTCATGATCCCAGCGTCCTGGGATCGAGTCCCACATCGGGCTCCTTGCTTGGCAGGGAGCCTGCTTCTCCCTCTGCCTCTAGCCTGCCACTCTGTCTGCCTGTGCTTGCGCTCTGTATCTCTCTCTCTAACAAATAAATAAAAATCTTTAAAAAATAAATAATAAAAAAAAAAAATGTAGACTTGGGCAAAGGGGGCATTTCTTCCATTGTCCACTAATGAAAGGCGCCTCTGGGTTCCTGAGATGCCTGCAGGGACCATCATAGATGCTATTATTTGTGTGATGTCGGTTCATGGTCTAAACTCAACCTCTATAACCAGTTTTTCAAAGTAGCCACATCCATCAGGAATCTAAACTGGAGAATATCATCTTTCTTCCATTTCATTTATAATTGGTGAGTTATAATTGGGGCCCTTTTGTGATGTAGAAGGGAGATGATATTTATTTTGAGTAGCAGATGGAACCCATGTTGGGATTAGGCCTAGAGGTGCTGTTCATTGGGCATGGGAAGGTGGCAGCCCCTGGATTATCTGTGGTGGCCCATGAGCAGTGACCACTGCCTTCCACACTGTTTTATCTCAGGAGGTGTGTTTTCAATCAGCAGACTGTTTACAGCTCTGCCGCTGCCCCCTTAGAAATGCCCGATCTGCTAAGCTTTACCGCGTGGGGGGAATACTTTCAACATGTAGAACATAATCCCTCACTAAAACCTTAAATTATCCAAACTGAAAGAACTTTCAGGGTTTAACTAGCTTTTCTCAGGGAGGTGGTTTGTTTTCATTTGCTTCGTGTCTCCACTTTGAGCCTTGGAGCTGACTCTTGTCAGTTTCATTCCTATTTAAAGTCAGTTTCACCTTTCAGTTCCCTTCTTCCACCTCAGCCTTGTAGAGTTTCATTTCCCCATACAGGGTGCCCAGGGAGAGGCGGGGTGGGGGGTGGGGGGGCTCCTCATTAAGTCTAAAAATAAGATTTCCCTGAAATACCATCAAAATATTGGACAGTAGGGGGAAGATGATTTGATTTTAGAACAAATCACTCATTCAGAATCTCCCACCTTCGTATTTCTCACCTACACCTAATGGTATTGACGTAGATCACGGTTCTCCTAGTTCTCAACCCTGGCTGCGTGTTGGAACCACTGGGACTTTTTATAACACAACAGCAACGACACCTGATGTCTGTGCTTTACCCCATACCAGTTACCTGGAACGTCCAGAAGTGACTTGTTGATGTGCAGTCAGGGTGAGAATCAAAGGCCCGGAGAACCTTGGGACCTTCTTGGCTGAGCGCTTGTCAGGATTACTGTGTCGGCGGCCGCTCGGTTACAGCAGCCACAACGGGACAGGTGTAACATGTCCCTTGTCCATTCCCTCTCCTAGCTTGGTAAATACCGTTTCTGAAACAGTGTTTGTTTTAAAGGTGATCGGTCCAGAATATTTCACCTTTAACTTATTACTACTTCCTTGTTGGGGTAGAGGGAGCAGGCCTCTCCCTCATCAGGCCTCACGCAGCTCTACCAGGATGGGAGGGAAGGCAGCTGGTCTGTGTGGGACTCTGCAGAACCCTGACTCTGTGTCTGTGCTTCAGGAGGCTCAGCCCAGCCTCTAAATGATCATCCAGGGCCTGTCCAGAAGCCTGCCTCTCCTTGGTAACCCAAGCTGGCAACACAGTAATAGCCTGCAAAGCTAAATTCTAAACCTCGGTCAGCTCACCTCATTTCTAGCATCTCAGAATGGAGCAAGGCTTTGACGGACTGAAACTCAGTGGATTTCATTAACTTTGCATGCCGAAATGCTGATTCTGAGCCATTCTGGTTTGCACACCTCCTTTGTCCCCTCCCCTTTTCCCTCTTCTCTCCAGCCCCTTGCCAACCCAAACGTAAGAGAAGCACAAAATCTAATCCAGGTTATAAGTATGGTATGGAATACCAATGTATTTTTTAGTTGTTCCCCAATCCATAAGCATGGACATTTTTTGTTTAGTTGTGGTTTTTTGAAGGTGAAGAAAGAGATAGGCAGAAGTCTTTAGAACATCTTCTAACACATAGTGTATTTCATTGACATCATATGCTGATTTCCATGTTACCATTTTCAGTTTGACAAATAAAGGACTTGCAAAAAGAAGCAGGGAGTATCAAAAAAGATTTAAATTAGCTTTTTGATAACAGAAACATTTCCGTGCTTTGCAAATGGCTGATGCATTTGATATGGTATCTATCATACACGAGGTCTTTGATATTGAAACTAATTATGAAAATGGCCACAACAATTCCGAGTGTCTGCGGTGTGCCAGGAACTGACTTTGAAACTTCACACAGATTCATCCCTAATCTTCACCACAAAGTAGGCGATGTTGTTTTAATTTTACTGATAAATAAAACAAAACAAAACAAAGGCTTAGCCAGTTTACAGAACTTGCCCAAGGTCACACAAGATAGCAAATAACAGAGCCAGGACTCAGTCCAAGTTGGTCCTGATCCTAGTGTTCTCCCAGTACCCGCCCTGATTGTGACGAACTCACTATCTGGTCCCTCATCACAAGAATCCACTCTTTGAGTGAGGGGCCGTGATGGATTCCACTGCTCTCATTGTGTCTGTGTTAAGTTCTGCCAATGTGTTTCCTAAGACAACCCACCATACTTTGTCAGAGATTTATTTCATATGCATATTGATTTTGAATAGAGCTTTCATAATCATTACCATATATGAGCCTCCTGGTAAAGATAGAGGGTGGGCAGTGTCATTGCTTTACCCTTTTATTCCCCTAAGGAAGAAGACCAAAGCAGGGAGAAATTGATTGCCTTGTTTATATTTGGAAGTTTTTTCAGTGGCAAAGCTGGGGCTGGGACCCCGGCCTTCTGACTCCTGACACAGTGCTCTTTCCATCACCTGTGATGGAAGATCTTTGTGCACAGCATGGCCTCATTGTTGTGCCCTGGCTGACCCAGGTGAAAGGCACAGAGGCAGCTATATTAAGACCATTAGGTAACAAACCGGACTAGCTAGCCAGACTGGTCTTTCCAGCTTCATCTCTCACCCTGGCCAATTCACAATTCTATCAGGCGTCTAAAAACTTTTTTTTTTTTTTTTTAACCTGCTTCAAGGTTTGCTGAGTTCTTTTCTTACTCCCGACGCGCTCTCCTGCCCTGTCACCCTCTAACAAACCCTTCCAGTTCCAAAACCCCTTCCTCAGAATCTCTTCCCTGGTCAGAGCCAGTTTTTGGTATCTCAGGCCCTGAGCTCCTAAGATGTTATCCAAACAGTGCGAAGCATTTAGCCCAAGCACATAGAGGTCTGAGTTTCATTCAGATCCTGAAGCATATGTAAAGCCAGAGATGTTTGTCTTTTCTATGTGCTGAGTCCGGAGATAGATGTATGGCTGGGGGTTCTTGGTGTGGCTCCATGGACTCTGTGGGCCCTAAGGACCCATTAGCTTTTCTCTGATGTACTTGATGGTATTGTCTCAATTGTTACCAGGGTATTCTGTGGGAATAAATAAATAAATAAATAAGTAAATGGAAAGAAGTCCTTCTTTTAAAAACCAGAATGGGTCAAGGGTTTCCCATTGAGGTTGGGCATATGAGAGTGGTACCCACAGAAGGAAAGGCTATGCAAGCCCATTTCTGGGGTGGCTGAGCCAAGGCCTTCAGCACATGGTGAACAGCTCTGTCACCATCTGTGGCTGGCATAGGCAGAGCCAGGAACCAATATTTCTGAAGAGTGGATCTGGGTGTCAGAATGTAAAAGCCTTGAATTAAACTCAACTATTGACTTGCTCTTAGCTCTTAAGCCCCATCATTTCTTGTTAAGAGTCATTCACTCACCCTCTAAATAATTGTTGAGTACTTATTTGAGGCAAGGCTGGTGTTAAGTGATACACAAACAGAGATCATGAAGATATGGTGCCTCTGTCACCCAAAATAGATCAAGTTAGCTGGTCACAAACACAAAACTTGTATATAATAAGTACATATGCGCAGGACAAAGAGAAGGGAGAAATTATTCTAGACTTGCAAGAAGCCTCATTTACAGAAATATTCACTGATGAATTTAACTGGGCCTAAAAGCTATCTTAAACAGGTAGAGGGAGGGAGGGAGGCATCCCAGGCCAAAAGTAGGGAAGTGTTCCAGGTGTTGAGGGAACAGTCAGTAACCGCATGTTTTGGAGTGAATAGTTGGGGTTAGGAAATAGCAAGCGGTAGCAGTCACTGAATGCCAGGTCATGGAAGTCAAACTTTGATGGACAGAAGGGACAGTAGCATGTGGCCAAGCACCTAAATGAATGTTTCAGTGTCTTCCCGTCTAAAATGAGGCCAGGTAAACAGATTGCTCCCTCTCTGCCCCTGCTTGTGATGGGGAACAGGGGGGTGATCAACATCGAGGCATCGGCGTCCCTTAGATGGAAGCAAACACCACCGGCTACACGTAGCGCAGAGCTGGGCTACCGGAGGCCGAGAGTTACCCTCTGGACTCTGTGAACTCTGGCTGGGAACAGTTTGAAAACCCAAGAGGGATGGGAAGTGACAATGGCTGTTTAAAGTTATGAAATCCTTTCTTCAGTTTTCTTCCGATGTATGCCAAAAGCCAGAATTTAAATCATCTTTGGAGAGATGCTCCTAAGCTTCTGATAACATTAATTACTATCTGCCCTCCTGGCCTCATTGGTCACATTTGATCCTTTCCTCCATGAACCTCTTTTCCCTTGGCTTCTGGGGCAGCACTCTGTTTTCCTCTGAGTTCTGCCTGCTCCTCTTCTGAATCTCTTGCCAGTCCTCCTCATCTCTCTGGCCTCTAAACATTGGAACGCCCCGGGACTCAGTCCTCTCTACCAGTTTTCCCTCTGTCGTATGCTCACAAGACACTGATTATCATCTGTACACATAAGACATTTAAATGTCTCTCTAAAGCCTGAACTTACAGGCGGAAATGCCAAATGTGATTATCCATTCTGTGTCCACAGTAGATGCCCCTCTGCCCCAAACCTGCAGTTGCTCCCCATTTCCTTCTGTGCAAAGATCAACTCTTTGCAGTGGCTTGTGGAATTATAAGTGAGCTGGCCCCTGTTACCTGCCTGGCCTCATCTCACTGTGCCCCAACTTCCAGAAGGCTCTAAGCACCAGTCAACTTCAGATACTTGGTTTTTGCTGTTTTCTCTCTCAAACGTCTGCAGTGCTTTTCCCTGACCTCTCTGCTTAAATATCCGTTATCCATGATGCCTTTGCAGACCGCTCTATGTAAAATAACAGACTCCAGCCCTTCTGAGTTTCCCTGTTCCTCCTCACCTATGTTATTTTATACCTCACATTTATCTCTACCTGATGTGCTGTGCATTTTGCTTGCTTACTTGTTTATTAGCTTCCATTCTCTACCAGAAGGAAAGCTCTTTGAGGGAGCTCTGCTCTGCTCACTGGTGTGCCCTTGTGCTTAGAACAGTATTTGGTGCCTAGGCAGTGTTCAGTAAATATTTGTAAAATGATTCATAAAATCATCTCCTTTAGATTCAGAACTCAGAAGAGACCATCTGGGTTAGGATCTGGCCCAGCGTGAACTTGGTCAAAGGTCACTGCCAAGAATAATCCTCAAGATGGAAGTCTTGGGTAGAGACCAGGTTTTGCTGCAAACATGCTCTGTGGTTTTAGACAGTTCGGGAATAAATCTACGAGACCACAGTTTCCTCGTATGTTGAATGGGTGCTGATATCTTACCAACAAGAAAAAAGTAAAGATCAATTGAGGGCATGGACATACTTCTACCAATTAGATGGTTGATCCTTTTTTCGCCCTGAAAAAGGAATCAGGCTTGGCTCCTCTTTTTTTCTGGGTGAAGGATATGTGTCCATTCAATTCTGTTTGTCTTCCTTTGGCACAAGAGAGTAACGTGGGGTTTTTTGTTGTTACTGTTGTTGTTTCTAGCTTTAAGCAGGCATTTTGTGGGTGGATGTGAAAACATTTGGCTTTATTTTGAGGATGGTTTCTTATTTTATCCTCTCTTGTTTATGTAGGGGGTTTTGTTGTTGTTGTTGTTGTTGTAATGTGATAAATGACCAGCAACTTCCCTGAACCCTATGGAAATGGTATCCAGGCTACAGAATAATTATTTAGTGAATGGTGCATCCAGTTTATGTTGGCACGGATCAAATTAATCATGATTAGTCATGCCTTCTCTGACAGTAACCTCATCCCTTGCAGAAAGGCTCCTCTTTATTAAGAAGTAATAGCTGTGAGGGATGTCTGAGCCCCACTCTGGTTTCACTGCACTGTGGCTTTCCCCATATCTTGACAAGAGAGATTAAATATAGATTTAATCCCATCCAGATTAGAACAAACCAGCAAACAAACAAAACCTCTCCTGAGGCCCTTCTCTCCTTGCCACTGTTGCCCGCCCTTGGAATTCAACTTCTAGAATGAAAAAGAAAAGTTAAAAAAAGCAAAGAGGCTTTGCAGTTTGCTCCCCCACCCACTCAAATGGAACATAATCAATAATTATAATAGTAGTTAAAACAAGCCTTAAGGAAGTGGTGTTTTATTATAGTGGGACTAAATCCACAGACTTTCTATCCTGGTTCCCTTGCCAGTGCTTGGGTCCTGGGGATGAGGGTCCTCTTTACCATCTGAAAGGTGTGTATGGACTGGCTTTGAAGAATAAGGCAAGCTGGTTTCCATCGAACCTTGATGAGGAAGCCTCCTTTTCAGCTTCAGTCCAAATGGAAATGCAGGGCATTTTCATTTGGAAGAGAGAGCAGGACTACGTGGGCAGGCAGTGAACAGGGGAGTCAGGGAACCTGGCGTCAGCTCTAGTTGTGAGACCTTAGGAAAGCTCTTAACTTGCTGGAGCCCTTCTCATTGCGTCTGTAGAGTGGAATGGCAATACAGAACATTATTTAGCCTTTAAAAGGAAGTTCTGACACCGGCTACAACATGGATGAACCTTGCGTATGTTATTCTAAGTGAAATGCACCAGTCATGGAAAGACAGATGCTGTGGGATTCTACTCCTACGAGGTACCTCGAGATTTACGGAGACAGAAAGTAGAATGGCAGTTGCCAGGAAGTGGGGGGTTGGAGGGAATGGGAAATCGGTGTTCAGTGGGTACTGATTTTCAATTTTACGAGACAAAGAGTTCTGTGGCTGGAAGGCGTGATAGAGGTACACCAATGTGAAGGTACTTAATGTCACATTTAAAAATGATTACGAAGGCAAATTTTGTGGTGTATATATTTTACCAAGAATTTTTTTTAAGATTAAAAATAGGATAATAATAATCTCTAAAAATCACTTCTTTGAGTGTGTGATCTATTATGGTTCCCCCAAGTGGTGAGGATGCCATAAGATGAAGAGAACATTGGAGGCCAATCTGTAGGGTCCCAGCAGATATGGAAATGAGCCCCACACTTCCACCGCAGTGTGTATGTGAAGGCCAGGCTCTGAGAGGGAGTAGCGTGTGCTTCCACAGAGCAGATTTAGAGCCCTTAAGTGGGAGTGACAGGGAGGCAGAACCGCGTATTAGTGTAGGAAAATTTTTCTTTAAAAAAATAAATAAAAAGGCAGTCCAAGATCCTATTCCACAGGAAGTAGTCAACTCCCTCTCTCGGGGGTGTCTAAGTGAATGCTCTGGTCACATGCAGAGTCCTTCCTGCTCTCGTGGGATGCTGGGTGACATAACTCGAAATTGTATTCCTTTCCAGCACTTTCTAGTCCTCTTCTTCTTCCCCTTGTCACTGGCATGAGTGTTTCCTTTCATTCTCCTAAATAACAGCATCTATTACTACAAAAGAGAAAAACAACTCTGGAGTTATTAAGGACTCCACAGGTTACGTGGGAGTAAATAGAATTATCTAGAGACAGATCAAATCCGCTTGTAAGAAACTGTTTTGTTCTCAGAGGAGTCACCAACTGTGACTTGGACCTCAGACTTAAGGGTTTCCAATTCAGCAAAGGGAAGGAAATCCGCAAACTCAACTCGCTGAATTTGATTTAAGCTTAGGAACACTTTACCTCCTTAAAATGGCCATATTAAAAGCCTGTAAGAAAAAGATTTTATCAGTTACTAAATTGTGGTAAGTGTTATACATGCTTATAACGTTAATCTTTGTGATTAGTGCCAATGGAGGCCCACCTTATCGGCCACAGCATCCTAATTCTGAGCTAGAGGTGTGTTGTTTGAGACAGGTGAAAATTTTGTTTTTCTCAGATCTTTAAAAATTTGGCCTCCTCACAGGCTTGATAATTTTTACATGCTTCTTGGAAATACAGGGAAATAACTTCATGGTATAAAGTCTGTCTCAGATAAGCCTTTAATATATTCAGTTCTTAAACTGACCAGTCTTCTGTCTCAAAGTTAATGAGCTGATAATTAAAGTCAGAGTCGGTTCATTCTGAAATAGGCTCAGTGCCCTGAAAACTTTTGGTGAGATGAAATTAGAATTTCCTAGAATACTGTGACTACCTTTATCATATTACTTATCCTAATGTTTTGGAATATTCTGATGATTTATCTTTCCCATAATGGACTCTGAGCTACTGGATATAAGGATTTGTGTCTCTTTTGCCTTGTTATCTCTGTAGAGGAGTGCAGTAGGTATTCAGTAAAAGAACCTCAGAATGAATGGTGAAAGTCTATAATCATCCCCTATGGAGAGAATCCTTACCTATTGTTTGTAACCAGGTCGGTGGTGTTTAAGAGGGGATTTCAGGAGACCTGATACACTGGGGTCCAATGGTAGGGGCCACGAGGGTGCTAAACCTAACGTAGAAACTTTCCTCCTTATCTGTTTTACATATTAGGATCCTGTGTAAAGTTTTCTCTAAGAATATTCTGAAAAACACACAGGGACAAATACTTAAAACATTAGGAGATGGGTTCACGGTGTATATGTATGTGTGTACCTGTGTGGTGTGTCATATGTTGTAGAGCTTGGGATGAGGTTTGATGTTTTCAGGTTTCTTTACTCAGTTTAACTTTCCATTAAATACTTCTCATTTGCAGCAATTGGGTTGGTCACAATAAAATTGTTCCATTAGGGATCTGTCAAGACTAGCTAAGGATTTTGCTCCTATTTAATGAAGTTTTTTGGTGATTACCAAGTGTTTTGTTCTTTTCCTTCTGAGAATATTTGAACTTCCCATTAGTGGATTTATACTGATCCCTGCTTAACCATATCAGGCAATGAATTATACAAGAAACCGGCAGTTTCTGAGTTGTTCCAAACCCTATAAAGTACATAGAGAAATGCTTTTCACCAAGGACTGTTATTTTGACAGTTGCTTTTGGTTCAAGAAACCCACATCTCTTGTCATTCCCTGTACCCGCAGGGGTGCTGCAGTGATAGGCTATTGGACTCTTTTTTATGTCTGCAAAGGGCTGTATGACGAGAGATGGGCAGGGTGACCTGTGTGGTATAGACACCCGCTGGGGACTTGCTTTAAGTGGCAGAAGAAAGAGGTGCATGTGGAGTGGAAGAAAAGAGAAGAAATAAGCCGGAGGCTCACCTGAATGGTCAGAGCTGTGTAGCGGAGCCCAAGGGTGCCAGGTCAGAATCTGGTCGGGTGGCTGGTCCAGAAATGCAATTCTTACCTATGAAGAGTTCAGGGGGCCTCACAGTTGGACACTTAACCACAGGAACATGGATGGATCCTTTCTACTTAACACTTTCTACTTTCTGCTTAACACATCTCCACCCCCCACCCCCGTGTGTGTGCGTGTGTGTGTGTGTGTGTGTGTGTGTTGTGTGTGGTCTTTACCATTTTTGTCTTTTCTTTCCATGATAGCTTCTTTCCATGGTAGCTCAACCTCTAGACGCTTTTCACTTAGCCTGAAACTGATCTTTACTATTTGGTACAGTTTCTAAAAAACCACAAGTCCCTTGGGCACAGAAAGAAAGAAGTCCTGATACGCTCTTCAAACTACATAAGAAGGTCTTTTTTAAACTATGTTTTCTATCTCTGCTCTTAGTGGGTGGATATTTCTTAGACGTGTGTGAATTCAAAGGGAACCACCTAGAAGACCTTAGCTCAAGTTAAGGTATTCTGGAGATTCTAATTTTCTACATGCTTCCTCCTTTTCTTCTACCTGCGTGGAAATCAGTGTCCGGAAGTAGGTGTTGGGATAGAAGTGACAACGGAGGGCACAAGATTAAAATGTTTATTCTTCCCCGTGACTATTATGAAGGAGTCTACTACGAACAACCCAAAGAGACACCACACGTGAAACTCAGTTTGCTTCCCAACCTTATGTCACGGAAATTCAGATAGAAATTCGTTTTTCTGTTGTCATAGGATGGAAAAGGTTAGGGGCCGACTGGCAGCCTTTCAGACGCTCGTCTCTATCCGTGGCAGTGAGGAACCTCCTTCAGCACTGGGACCTGACACCACCCATGTGCCTGCCTGTATATCCTCTAGGCAGCCTAAATGAAGGTGTACCAACCAGCCTCTCTCTGAGCTCATGATGGACCTTTAATTGCAGAAATTCCAGAATCTTCATCTTAACCCCCTTGAAATGCATTGAAAGGAAACCCCAGAGTTCCTGATTGCTAGTGGGTCCTGAATGTCTTTCAAAAGAAAAAGGAAAATGCCCTCCCCACTTCGTCTTTCCCCTCCCTTCAGCCCAGTGTAGAACTGAAGACAAAAAATGCAAGTTCTACGGGAGAGAGACCACTGCTTTGTGTTCAGACTGAGCTGCCCAGTGACTGGTAACGGATGTGTCTATGGGAAGAGTTTCTGTAAAAGTAATTGAGGAAGAAGAGAGTAGGAGGGCCTGGTGTCTGGCATGTTTAGACGAGAGACAGCCGCAGAACCAGAAGTAAAGAACGCTGGGCAAAGGCCTGGAGCCTGGAAATTGCAGCATCTCCTTGCTTTGCCTGAGCCTGGTCATCATAAGACGGGGAAGGAACATCTCCTCCCCGGCCTCTTGGTCTGCTTGGCACCCAGCGTTTTCTCAGTTTACCTGTTTTATTTGTCTTCATTTACCTATTTTTTCCTCTGGTACTTGCCTTTGGCTTATACTTTTACTCTAGAATTTGCTGTTTTTCTGTAGTGTCCTGGGGACTGCCAGTGGGTTCATCGTTTTGTCTTTTGTGCTTGGATGCTACCTGTAAAGTATTTTTGCTTTGGTCTTCAGTGCTCGCCAGAACAAAACATTCCCCAGCCTCAGCAGTTCACAGACAGCTCCTAAAATACTTTGAGTCGTTCCTTCTGGACTTTCAGCGATAACCCACAGATGGTAGCTACACAGATGTCAGGAAGCTCCGTAAACCAAATCTTGTCTGCAGGTAAGAGAGATGTTCTAGAGCAAGCTATGGAACAGGTCCTTGCAGGTTTCATAGAAACCGGAGAGGGGTGAAAGAAAAAGACGGATTGGAGGAGGTGTTCCTGGCCCTCGGGGAATGCCTGAGGCCCAGTGTGCCTCCAGACTAGCACTTGTCCCTTGAATGCAATGGGAAGAACCACATGGCGCTTTGAATGGAAGTTCTGAGTCCTTGGTGACCCACAGTAGGCGTCACCGTGGCCCGCTGCCTACTGGGCTTCTTGTCCTGGGCCCCTCATAAGGAGGACAATATTGGGATCTCTGACTTCCTATAACACTCACTTGCAGATCGCTTTGGGGGTCCCCCCCCACTGCATCAGAATTCACTGGGAGCTTTTTAAAAACAAAGATTCTCAAGAGCCCCTCCAGACCAGCTGAATCAGAACCTCCAAGGGTGGGTGTGGGGGACAGACACGGACATGCGCACAAGCTCACACCCTCACACACGCACTTTTTACAAGTTCCCCAGGGGACCCAGGTGAGCAGGGGGCATGGGAAGCTCAGAGGGAACAGACCGGGAGCTCACGGTTGGCAAGAGAACCAGGTGCAGACCAGCCCCTGCCTTTATTGCCGTGGGCTCTGCAAAACGACATTTCTCCCAGGGAGCCCTCCAGACAGGGGTTTGGGGTCTCACAGACCCGGGCACAGGGATAGCACAGGGGCGCCCACAGTGCCCAGGACGCACAGGGCGCTGTCCATCTCTCGCCTCCCTTGGGCGGGGTGGGACCAAGTCATGCTGGGGGGGTGGGGTGGGGGGGAGTCAGCAGAAGGCGGAGCCCGGGTGTTGTGCCCTGTGTTCTCATCAGCACGTGACCCTTTCCAGTCTTATCACAACCTGCGAGGGTATTTCCTGCGGACAGGGCCCTGGAGGCGCAGCGAGAACAGAGGCGGGCTGAGAAGGGAATGGAGGAGAAACTCTGTATTGTGGATTCAATATCAGCTCTGCGATTTCCCTC
Organism: Mustela nigripes; assembly: GCF_022355385.1. Lineage (NCBI taxonomy): Eukaryota > Metazoa > Chordata > Mammalia > Carnivora > Mustelidae > Mustela > Mustela nigripes. Next base: position 63,262,276 of record NC_081564.1, read on the forward strand.
CCCCGAGGGATAAATATTGTGCTTTGCAGCTTATATGAGGGAACAGACTTCCTATGTGTACGATTCCAGGAAGAGAGTTAATAAAACCTCTTGATACCTTGCCTCCCCGGCAGCCTGTATTTGTCTAGCAGCGAGGCTGTGTGCTGTTCATACAGGACTGGTGTTAGGTTGACATTTGTTTTGACCTTTAAACTTTATGCTTCCTCCTTCTCGGTCCTCTCCCCCGCCGGCCTCCCCACCTCCTGTTGTTCCTCAGTGCTTGAGTTTGATCTCTGGTGACCTGGGCTTTTCCAGAGGTTGACTCTCTCCCAGGCTTGGCGGGGGCGCGGTGCGGGCTTTTCCTCTTTTCTCGTCGCAAGGGTCATTGTGTGACTGTAATATGATTGTCTGGCGGCAGCACGAGAGGCATTTCACATGTGGGGAGTGTGGAGAGTTTTGTTTTTTCTTTAAATAAGAAGAGGAAAAGAAAACACCTCCGGGAACTACATCTGCCCCGGGGAGTTCAGGGTGGGGACTCCTGCCTTGGCTGGAGAAGGCTCGTTCCTCCTTGGGAGTCCTGCCCCGGGCCCAGCGGGGACGGGGAACCCAGCCCTGGGAATGCTGCTGCTTGTCAGGGAACAGGAACATTCTTGGCTCTGAGGCTTGTTCAGGCCCTGGGGGTATTTTCATAAGAGTGTAACCCCAGGGCTAAAGGAAAATTCCACTCGTGGGCAGCCTGATGTTTCTGTTCCCCATCATCCAACCCAGCTGCTAAGTGCTCTGCTTAACCTTCCAGGCTTTGCCCTCTGACTGATTGGGTTTCAGTCCAGCTCCATGAAACACCACCGGGCACCCTTAGATAGGTTACTTCATGTTTCTTCACCTCAGTTTTCTCATCTGTTTAATGGGCCTTATGGGGGCAATATTGAGAATCGAATATGACAGAACATATACAAAAACGCCTAGAACAATACCTAGACAATAAATAGACACCCAAAACATGTTAGACCTTAATGTTAGGACTTCTCCCTAAGTATCTCCTACCTGAAAGAATCTTTAGTTCCTTTGGTATTTTCAGAAGTTGGACTTTTAAAGGTGAACTCTGCCCTTTTGTGTAAAAATACTTAGGAGAGGTTCATTTGTTCTTTGTGCCTTTTGCTTTCTTGGTATCTCTTAAAGACCAGGACATTTTCTTCCTGCAGCTGCATGGGATGGATTATGACTATCCCTCATTTTCCTTCCATATCTACTGCTGTTGCATAAGGGTCCGTAACTGTCCATCTATGATCTATGGTGATTTATAAAAAATACACATAGAGGCTGTCTGTAGACGAAGCATGCTCATTAAACGTGCGCCTAGACCTCCCACCTGTGGAGGAGACTTGCGAAGCTTTCCCAGCAGGTGTTTCTTGTGCTGTGCCCAACCTCCCTTAGAAAGGTTCCTCAATGGCTGTGACTCTAACCAGTGAGTTTTAGTTGCAGATATGCCCCCAGGGGCCTCCTGGCAAGATCAGCTCACAGCCAGGCACTAAGAAAGGCAAGGAGGAAACTCCAGCAGACACCGTAGTGCTTGGTGGGACTGAGGTTGGCTGGTCCCCTGCCCGCTCCTTCATGGCGGGCAGCACACCGAGGTTTTGTTTTAGTATATCTTTGCTACATCAACAGAAATTTGCTTTCTTCTTGCTCCCAGAACGTAGAGAAGTGGTAGTTGGGATGTTTGGAGCCTTCTCTGAGGACGTGTGTTGACTTCGTTCTTGGCGTAGTCTGGCATGGCAAGGTGCATCTCCTAGGTGACTTGCTAACATACTCCTGTTCTCCTACTATAAGCACTTAGAGGGTCCTGGGACAACATGGCCATTGACTCAGGTCAAACAAAAGTTTGAGCCAGTAGTAGATCATATTTATGGAAGGGCAGTATGAGAAGGAAGAAGGGAAGCCCAAGGTTGATACATTCATTCCTGGTTTGCTATGGGCTGCCGCTGTGGTTTGAAGAGGTTCTTCTTTGAAGGATAGTAGTCTCTACTGCCTCTTCGAATGTAGGCATGGGTCTCAGCACAGTCCGGTGGGATCGATCCCAGCCAGAGTGAGGGGTGAGGGCATGGGAGATAGTTCTATGCATAGAACTTTATTGACACATACATTCTTGACCTATATCCATGGAAGATCCTTCAGGAGTGTGTGTGTGTGTGTGTGTGTGTCCTGATCTTCACCCCATACCAACCTGAACGTTAGACAGCCACTGTTACTGATGATTGTCACTAGTTCTGACATGTCTCGGAGATCAGTGAGAGCTGTCACGCAGAATGTGACTTGGCAGCAGTTTATTTGTGGAGTGGGTGGGAATAACTCGGGTTTGGGGCACTTCGAGTTGGGGGTAAATCAAGGATCATCTAACCTAACTCCTCTGCGGACACTCTGAAAGATACTCTCCACTCAGATTGAAAATGTCATACAGTCTGGAAGCCATAATTTGAACCTCTGTCATCTAATCCCAGAGCACACACTCTTGACACGTAGACATCCAGACAAATGACATAACCTCGCTCCTTGAATGAGTCACAAGTCTCTAGACACTTAACAATAGATTCATGGGATTCTACATTTTTACTTGGGTTGTATTCTAAGTCAAATCACTTCAAAGTTGGTATAATGCTTTGCAGAAAAGATAATGACAAGGTCCCTGGAGGTAAATTTAGATTTTTTTTTTTTTTTTTTTTTTTTTTTTTTTTTTTTACTTTCCTGGTAATGCTAGCAAAAACCTTGAGAATGTTGATACTTTCCAATCAGTGCCCTGTGCCTTACTGTGAAGTTTGAAATTAAACCTTTAGCTAGTGGCCTGGATCTTATTTTCCTTTTAACTGCTACTGGGGAAAAAGTTCAATGCTTATTCATTCAGTGTATTTTTTTGGCCAGTTTTATAAGGGCTCTCTGCAAGATCCTTCATATACCAGTTTGAGTAAGATGCTCTCCCTAGCCTCAAAACACTCGCCCTCTTCTGGGAGAGACAGACAAGTGAATCAACATGTGGATATTTCTGTGTGTCTAATGCAGTTAGCAGGATGCGGAAGGTGCTATGGTAACATAGCTGGGGAAGTCAGGAAGGTTTCCAGAAGAGGTAATATGAGGTTATGATGTCTGGACTCCTCTCTCTCACTGTGTGCCTGCAAGAATTCAGTGCTCAAGTTTTGCTTACATTTTTTTCTGCCATGGCTTCTCCCCTAGCCTTGTTTCCAACAAATGAATTAAATATAACTTTTGTCCACCTTAGTTTCTAACCTCGTTTTTTCTAACAGAGGCATACCTGGTTTTAGCACGCTTCACTTTCTTGAGCTTCGTAGAGATTGTGTTTTTTACAAATTGAAGTTTTCTGGCAACCCTGCCTCGAGCAAGTCTACCAGCGCCATTTTTCCAACAGAATTTGCTCGCTTCCTGTCTCTGTGTCACATGCTGGTAACTCTCGCAATATCTCAAAATTTTTCATTGTTATTATGTTTGTTACAGTGACCTGTGCTCAGTGACTATGGCTCACGGAAAGCTCAGATGATAGTTGGCATTTTTAGCAATAAAATATTTTTTAATCAAGGGATGTGTACTGTTTTTATTTTTATTTTTTAGAGCCAAAGCTACTGCACCCTTAATAGACTGCAGTATAGTGTAAATATAACTTTTATACGCATTGGGAAACCAACAAATTCATTTGGCTCACTGTATTGCAATATTGGCTTTTCTGTGGTGGCCTGGAACTGAACCCACAATATCTCTGAGGTGTGCCTGTAGTTTTCTTTCACCTCGTATTTCCTTCACTCAATCCAAGTAATTAAAATGGAGCATAATTTTCAAATTTAGGTCAGTTGAGGAATTCCCAACCTTGGAAAGCACCATTTTTGGTCCGTCCTTTCATCTTAGACTAAAAAACCAGTCATAAAAAAACCAGGTTTAGAATGATGGAAATAAAGATGACCCGATTTGGAAGAGACATTAAAAGTCATGTCGCCGACGGCCAGCCTGGTGGACCTGCGGCTCCAGGAGCCCTCGGAGGCCGATGATTTTCTCAGCCCCCCAGCCAGGAAGGATCTCTCTCTGCTCAGGCTTCTGTCTTTGAACTTGATCTCTACCTCTAGTCCTCAGTTCAGAGCACCTCCAGAATGACCCTATCCTGCGTCTGCCTCTTGCTTGCCCTCCAGCATTCAGTAAACCAAGGGCATTTTGACCTCATTGGTATTTACTTATATTTGTCTTTTGTCTCTCGTGAGCCGGTGAGGCATGGCCGTCTACATAGAGCTGCCCTGGTGGGGAAGGGGGTGGTCATCGCGAACAGTCACTCTCCCCTGAGGGTGTCGTGTGGACAGGCAAGTCCAGGCCTGAACATGACGTTAAACCCTCTTTTAGGGCACTTTGGCCACCGGCCTCTGCTCCTTGCCCCCCACCTGCCATCTCTTCCCATGGCTCAGCTGGATGCCCGCCCCCAGTGCTCACATTCAGCTCTTCCTGATTCGCTCCACAGCACAGCCCACACTTTCCATGAGGATGGCCATTCAGACCAAGCCTCAATTGATTTTTCCTAAAAGGCCAAAGAAAATATGATTTCCAAACCAGACAGAATCTCCTCTCATTTTATTTAGCGGCACTGTGAGGTGGAACTGTCAGGATAAGACTCTATCTAGCAAGTTAGAAACTCCCAAAGCCAGAGGGACAGGAAATTTCATGGTAAATATTTAAGCTCCCGGGCTCTAGGGCAATTGGAAAGTGCCTGTTAAGAAGCTTTCCTCTCTCCCTCTAATTCCCCGTATTCATCACTTGAGCTGTGCCATTTGGGTTTATCCTTTATGCCTAAAGAAGTCCTGCCTTTTAATCTATTAGCTAGGGGGAAAAAAATTGTAAAGAAATAAGAAAATACCCTAAAAATTGCCGCAGGGAGATCATATCCCGGGGGGACATTTAGCTCTCAGATGTCCCTAACTGCCTCATGAATGTATTTACGCAGATGCCCATCTCTGCTGCTGGCCAACTTCATAGGACAGGGTCCGCAGGGCTTGGGAGCTAGTCCTGGACATTCTGCTTACACTATTCTGCTTGGGCCTCAGTTTCTACACTGTTTAAGTGGGAAAAATTTCTCCTTAGGCTATCTCCCAGGAGGCCCAGAGGGTGACAGTTAGACAAGGAGGGAAGAAGTGCTTTAGATGTCAAAGTTGGGCAGTAAAAGTCAGATACAAGTATGGTGTCTCTTCATGGCCAGATCACCTTGATGTGTGATTTGGTGTCTTTTCAGCCGGGAGTGCTACCTTCCTCCCAAGTGCAGGAGGAAGAATTAAGGATCAAAATGTGAAATAGCTTTGCCCACTATCCCCCCACTTGTTAGCGGCAGAACTGGGTTGTACACCCAGCTTAGTGCTTGGCACTTAGTTATCCTTTTGTCTGCATGGACCATTACGTCTCAGCTGTTAGGGTCATCCTCACGGTTCTGCTGTGTTTCCTTGTGAACCTGACTTTGCTCCCTGCACTGGTGCCATCCAGGGTGTGTCCTTGTAGGGTGGGGAACGTTCTACCTATTTACCTCCTGTCCGTCTCTTCTCTCCCCGAGGGTGGACACCACCACCCCTTTCCCCAGTCTTCTGACTAGGTAAACTGAGGACAGGGCTCAGGCTCCTGGATACCGGTCAGGAAGAAAGGAGGGGTTGTGACAAGCGGAAATAGGCACGTTTTGGGGGCCAGTGATAAAAATCTGATTTCTCAAAGTACTTTGTTGGATCAGAATGACACTGATGAGTACTTTCCATGGAAAAATAGAAGTTGGGGAACAGGCCTTCCCATTTCTGAACCTGACTGTTACATTTACAACCTCTGAGCAAATTTCTGGAATTTCACCGACAGATTCCCTGGGGCATGGAAATCAAGTTCCTTGTGTGTGCATGGGCTGGGGGCGGGCCTCCTCCTCCCCTTCTCCCTGAAGGAGACAGTGCCAAGACTCGAGCTGTTTAGTTTGGCTGAGTTTGGAGGCATTTGATACTGAACTGGCCTTGTATGAAACCCACTTGCTGATTCCTTTCGTCCCAAAGTGGAAAGTGTAATAGCCTCTGGAGGACAGAAAGGCCTCCCGTCTTTCCGTCCCTCTCTCCTTCAGCCTGCCGGGTGCAGAGCCGCAGGGACCCACTCGGCAGACTGTTTGAGCCGGGAGGAGGCCTCTACTCACTCACCGTCCCCTGCCTCGAGGTTTATTCTGGGCATTTTGTAAATGGGCTCAGTGTAGAAGAGTTCATCGGACTCTTCCCAGTGAGAATTTGGTGTCACTGGCTTGGCCTCTCCGCACAGACCTCTTGGGTACTGAATCCGGAATATTTGTTACTGTTCTAGCACTTGGTTTTCTTGATCTCATCTTGAGAATTTTACTAGGAAGGCAAATGCCCCAAAAAAGCCCGTGTTTTATTTTTTCTGAGGTCAAAAATGTAATTTTTTTTTAAGTTGGCAAACCCAGGACCGAGACACGATACTCTCCATTAAATGACTCATTTTCTTTTACTCTCTAAAGGTCTACACTAATTTTTGTGCCTGTGTCCCACCATTGCTCGGGGGGGGGGGGGCACAGAGAAGGGCTGGGGAGCCGGGGGGGTGGGCTCCCGGGGGAGGGGGCGGAATGGTGTCATTTGTCATTGCTGCCCAAAGCCTGGGGCAGACCGGGGATCTCTCCACTGGAGCCCCTCCAGGGACTGAGCGGCTGGCTGAGGTCTAGCTCCTTAGCCCCAGAGCATTTAATCCTGTTCAGTGTGGGGTGATGTCACTGGGTCAGAGCGGTGGAGCTGGGTAGCCGAGTGGAAGGAGCAGGATGAATGACTGGTTGAGGCCTGAGGTGTTGGGTGGCCACTGAGCAGTGCTGGGAGCAGTCTCCCGGCCCCTGCCGTGTGTTGATTTTGTAGTGAGATCATTACCTTTCCTGGGTTGTTAAATGCACTTTAATCTTCCTTAAGACAGGGCTGGACAATGTTGCTTTTGTGACTTCAGAGAGTCGCTAGACAAGTTAGAAGAGGCCGGGTTTCCAGAATTCCACCAGGAGGAGAGCGCAGCCCCATCAGAGTGTGGTGGGGGGGGGGGCAGGGGGGATGTGTCATGTTTCTGTTCTCTGGAAATGTCCACCAGGTCATCGTCCTCAGAGCCTCGCACTTGGCGGGGATGTTGGGAGGCTGAAGGATGTGCGTGGAGCCCCAACAAAGTGCTCCGAGCTAGGGAAGGCTTGCCTCAGACAGAGCATGGCATAGCACACCCCCAAAACCAGGCGTATCATTCCCAGAGTGCGAGAAACACCTCATGCATCACAGATGTCAAAATACATAAACTGCCTTGATTTGTATTAGCTTCCCTCTGTGACTGAGGTGAGTCTTGTGATTCCTTTTTCTTTTACAATAATGGCCTGCCCGTGGTTACTTTGGGGACAAAGTTGGCAGGAGAGGACCGATAAGGAGAAGGAGGGAGAGAGAAAAGGGGGGGGGGAGGAGAGAGAAAGATCGCTCGTCCAGGCTGCCCACTGCTAACTGCAGGGAGACTCTGTAAAGAGGTAGGCTTTGAGGAAAAAAATCTGAAAACAGGCTTGGAGTCTGTCTGTGAGCGTATCCAACCCTCTCCAAGGGTGGCCACCTAATTACCTGGCTTTACTAACATCTTACCTCTCTGCTTTTCTGCGTCAGGCTCCTGACATATTACATTTCCCTTCTACCTTTTATTTTTCTCTGTGGTTATGTTTTCTTCTCTCCTTGTCTAATAGTCTAAGAGCAAAATTTAAATCATAGCCTCTAAAGATTCTGCCAATCACTGCTGTCTCTCTCTCTCTCTCTCTCTCTCTCACACACACACACACACACACACATATGCATGCACACACACACACACACACACACACGTGCGACCCCACACTTTCCTACCAACACTTTAGGACTGCAGAGGAGAGCTCCCTCCTCGCTGGCCTGCTGACCTGACCTATGCCCAAGTGTGAGGTCATCTCCTTATTTAGAAACAAGAAACAGGCAGGTGGGGTGCTATCTCTCCCAGGGGTTGGGGCACAAGTTGCAGGAGACCTCGTTGTGCCCCACGATGATGATCCTCAGGAAGCTCCAGAAAATCGGCATGTGTTCCTGCTCCTTCTTTCATTTACGTTCCTAATTACCCACAGAGGAAGAGGACATCTGAGAGGTGAGGAGCCCCACACCCTTGCCGACTCGTCTCATCCTTGCTCCTCCGAATTGTGTTTCTCATTTTCGAGCAGTCATTTCTTTCTTCCTTCCAATCCTTTGGGTCCATAGGATTTCAGATTATCCCCATCACTTTTTAGGATAATGAATCTGAAGTATTTGTTTTATTCAAAGCTCCCTTTTTCATACTTTAGGACACATACCCTTGTTTCTGAGTTCCAGAATGGACTGATCAAGTCCAGGCTAGACCGTCTCATTCCAGTTGTGATTTTGGGGCATCCCTCATTTGAGATGTCCATAGTCACTTCTTCATATATGCATTTTCTACCTCTTCATTCATCGACTCGTCCATTCATCCATCCTTCTATCTGAATGATGAGTGTTATAGAAAACTGGCCATGAGTCGAGCACTGCTCTAGACCTTGGCCTGACAGTGAGCAAACCTAACCCTGGCCCTCATCGGGTTATAGTCTGTTGGGGAAGAGAGGCTTAAACCAGGAAGTGTGATAAAGCTGTTGAATGTAGGGCAACCGAAGCGATGTGCCGTGGCAGCCAAGAAAGGTGAGAGCCACCAAGGTCCCGCTAAAGAAGCCGTGTCCAAGGAGAGAGCTGAAGAATAAGGAGTCAGCGAGGGGAAGCGGGGGTTGGGTGGGATGGAACAATGTCCCTGGATCAAGAGAGAGAGTTCCAGAGGAAGGGGGCCGTTTGTTCAAGTGGCCGTGAAGCAAGAATAAGTCTGGCAGTTTGGAGGAACTGAGAAGTGCCAGTATGGCAAGCCCCGAGGGGTTGAGGGGAGGTGTGCACCCAGGACCAGGGAGGTAGGAGGGGTAGGCTGCGGGGGGACGAAGGGCCTTCCTGGTAGGGGTCTTCCTGGATTTCATCCCAAGGACACTGGACAGTCACTGAAGAATTTAAGCAGAGAAACAACATGACCTTAGTTAATTATTTCGATAATTATCTTTTTTTTTTTTTAAGATTTTATTTATTTATTTGACGGAAAGAGAGAGAGAGAGAGAGAGTGTGTGTGTGTGTGTATAAGCAGGGGGAGCCGCAAGGGTGGGAGAAGCAGGCTCCCTACTGAGCAGAGAGCCTCATGCAGGGCTCCATCCCAGGACCCTGAGCCGGAGGCAGACATTTAACCAACGGAAACACCCCGGTGTCCCTTCAGGGATTTCTGTGTCTGCTATGTGGAGAATGGGTTGCAGATAATAAGGATGACTATGGGAGATAGGCTCACCTAAAAGAAGTTCTTAGAGACGGGAAAGACTTGGCCTATAGTGTTCTAATTGGCACTAATCCCATGCTGGTATTTTTTTAATGTGTCCTTTTAATCATTAAAGACAATGTTAAGTTGTATTTCTTGAGACAAGTACGCCCGCGCGCGCGCGCACACACACACACACACACACACACACACACACACACACACACGCTGCGGGACGGGCCCACATCACTTTCATTGAAGTATCCCCCATTGCCTCGCATAATTTCTGGCATAAAAGGTGCCCACTGAAGTTTGCCAAATTGATGAATGAAGGAAGAAATGCATAATTCCTCATGAAACACCCTTTTGAAAAAATAGTCCCATTATGGTTTCTCTTGAAGTCCAAATGCTGGACATGACGGAACGCAAGGGAGAAGGAAATAGTGCAAAAACCTGAACCAAGAGCCTGGGTTCTCGTCCCACCTCCGCCTGTGAGAAGTGAACCAGTGGGGCCAAGTTGCGGCTTCTTGATGCTCTGGTTTTCAGAGCATAAAATGAAGGAGTTGGACTGGAGAAAGCCTATTAATCACCCAGTTTTGGTAATTCTATGACTTAAGACCCTGCAATACTGTTTCAATCAAACACAACCCTTCCCTCCCGGCAACCCTCAGCATTTTGAGTTGGTCATAAAATGTCCTTTGCTAGAGGGATGTCCGAAAACCAGGACTGCTTTATCGTGGGTATTGCATTATTCCCTTCTGGTCTGAGGGATTAGGGAAAATGAAGTAGCTGTTAGGAATGCAGGACAACCTCAACCAGAACATTAGAAGCCACTTCAGGCTGGCTGCTTCCAACAGGGCAGAGGCAGAAAGAAGGGATTCCATTATAAAGAGAGAGGTTTGTTTTCTTCTTTCTCTCCCTTACAGAGAAAGAAAGGGGATAAAAGAAAAACAAGACCTGAGCTTTCACATCCTGATAAGAATTTCCTGGTATTTACAACATGTAAAATAAACTTTTATATATTTTTTTTTAAAGAAAATGCATTTTTGCTACTTGGCCAACATGACTGCTTTGGGGGGGAAATATAGTCTTTTGGTTCCAATATGTAGATCAGACAGAACAAAAGAACACACAACTTTCCTTCTTTTTTAAAAATATTTATTTACCTCATAGGGGAAGGAGAGAAAAGTCAGGAAGAAACAGAAAGGAAGCCGTGTCAAGAGTGCTAACTCAAAGTTTCATGGCTCTGTGGAAACTGCTTAGTTCGGGTGTGTTGTTTTTCCTCCTGCTGGGACTCCAGAGGGGGCCCCTTTCTTAAAGGACTGGTGTGGTTCCAGTGGAGAGAGCTAGATAATCTTTTGGGCTAAACTCAGGCAGTCAATCAACAGGGATGGATAGAGGCAATCTGTGTACTTTTCCAGGTGTCCTGGGGGAGGCAGAAATCCTCTTCCATGGGGGTTATACTCTACCACACCTTTGTCTAACATGCCAAATGGAGGAAGATGGCATGTCCCAACCACCTTGTCCTCAGGACAATTATATCTGAGATGCCCTTACAGCTTTCATATACATGACCCCATCTGGTCGTCACTAGATCCTTACCTGAAAGAGTCTCAGTGAACTTCAAAGAACACCAGACAAAGAGTCAGAATGCCTAGACTTCTGGTACTTTCCCACGAGTGGCCTAACCAAAAAAGCCTTCGTGTTACCTCTCCAGATTCGGTTTCCACATCCCTGTTCTCACTCTTCCCGGGATTATTAAAAGGATCAAATAAAATACAGGATTTGAAATTGTTTCATGAACTCTGGGAAACTCGACAAATAGGAGATATCTTGCACATTGTGGTGAGCAGATAGAAAGTGTTCTGCACATTCCAGAAATGGAAACACACTATGTTAATGGTAACCTGAAGTTCAGAGACTTACTCAAGATCCCATAGTTTTATCTCCAGCAGAATCCTGGGTCTTAATCCAGGAAGAGGTATTTCCAGCATAATCTATGGTTGCTTCTTCCAACCATAGAATTCAAATGAAAAGGAAATCAGTGAGAAGCATAACCACGGGGTAAACGATCAAGATGTTCATGGAGCTCCTCAGATGCATTTTTTTTTTTTAACTCACTCAAGAGAAGGGTATCCCCACAGCCCACCAAAGGTAGCGATGATTGTGCCATTTGGCAGAATATCAGCAGCAGTGCCTGGGCAGTGACCGAGGGAGAGGCTCATACAAGTGACAGGGGGCACAATAGTCTCTTGGGCTTTATAGTTTCTTCAGACTTATACATTTGGTAGAATATTTGATCCTTTCAGAATTCCATAATATAAGGAGGAAAGACATTTCTATTCTCCTCCAATTTGAAATGCAGAACCTAAAGCCTTGGAGACTTGGAATAACTTGTCCAAGGTCGTAAAACCTGTAGGTGGTGAGTCTAGAGTCAAGTCTTGGGTGTTGAGACTTCAGATTCCCATCTCCATGGTTCTGATGCTACTAGTGGTTTACCAGAAGTCTTGGGCAATTGGTTTGTTTTGCCTGTGTGGTAGATTTCCTATAGTAAACTTAGTCAGCCCTGGAAAAGAAGTGGGCAGCTTTGTTCAAGCAACCTAACGTAGGGTGTCAGGCAGGACCCCACCTGATGGGCTGCGTCCTGGAAAGCCACTGACATGGTCTTGGCTGAGTTAGTGTCTTTGTTCTCCGATCTGGAAGATGAACGGGTTGGACTCATCTCTCTAGCTCTAAATATAATGTTTTGAGATATGTGAAAGAAAGAAACTATAATTCTAACCTTTCCTAAAGGTACACTAGGGAGGGTAGGAGTTTTTCTTCACAGTATGCTGGTCCTAATAATTCACTTTATTTTGTAGTGTGCTTTAAATTTTGTCAAGGGCTTTCCCATCTTGTTTCATTCATTCTCACACTCTTCCTTAGAGAGATTGGCCAATGAATGATTTTTATGACTTCTTCTGACCATTC